>NW_016806124.1:707612-767102 GCF_001698545.2 Rhinopithecus bieti
TTTTTTTTTTTTTTTTTTTTTTTTTTTTTTTTTTTTTTTTTTTTTTTTTTTTTTTGGAGTCTCACTCTGTCGGAGTGAGACTCTATCGCCCAGGCTGGAGTGCAGTGTGGCACGATCTTGGCTCACTGCAAGCTCTGCCTTCTGCCTTCTGGCTTCAAGTGATTCTCCCACCTTAGCCTCCCGAGTAGCTAGGATTACAGGTGTGCACAACGACACCCAGCTAATTTTTTTATTTTAGTGGAGAGGGGGTTTCACCTTGTTGGCTAGGCTGATCTCAAACTCCTGACCTCAAGTGATCCACTCGCCTCAACCTCCCAAAGTGCTGGGCTACAGGCATGAGCCACCACGTCTGGCCTCTTTCTTTTCTTTGCTACCTTGTTTGTCTTTTTCTTTCCTTTCTTTTGCTCTTTCCCCTTTTCTTTTCTCTATTTTCTTTCCTCTGTGTTATTCCCTTTCTTTTTGTCTTTCTGCTATACATAGATGCCAAGCATTCACTCCTGCATGCAGTGATTCAACTGCATAAACTGAGTAGTCCTAGCCCCTGTGTAGAACTTGGATCTGGAGCATGTACAGTTTTGGAAGATTGAGATATTGAGCAACACGTTACACACTTTAATAATTAATTGCAGTTGTGATCATGGCTGAGAGTGAAATTTTCCAGTTGCTATAAGAACACTGAGTAGAAGGGTGGGGTCTGAGCTCATATTGGTTTTCTGTGTCACTAAACCAAAAAGCCCCACCCCAAACCAAACAAAACAAGCAAGGTTGTTTCTTCTAAGACACATCATAGATGTTATCATTATGACCACTGGTTTATTACTTCGTACCCAATAAAGTGACTCACTGTATACTTTATTGCAGTCTTGTATTATTTTTTTAATGGGAAAACCGTAGTAGCTCCTATTACATGAAACTGACCACCAATAACTACAGGCTTATTTCATTTGAGAGAGGATTTATTAAATAAGAACATATGTTTGAAAGAGAAGAAAATGTGCCACTGAGTTTCTCTTCTCCTATTTACTTTCCAAACCAAAGGTTACAGAAGCCACTTGCAATTGATTAAACCTGTTCCCTGGACATCTAACTCTATTGCCAACAGCACTCATCAAAATCAAGTGGTGACATTTAAAAAATAATTAAAACTTTTAAAGGTAGAGTTGCAGATGGAAATTGTTTCAGGAGAGTTATTGAAAATGTTGTTAAGTAGAGAAAAGTATTTCATTCTATTTACTTTAACTTTGGTATACTATTTTACACATTTCTAAGAATGGATACACACATATGTGAACACACCCCTGCCAAAAATTAGATCACAGTTATTCTATAAAAATATATCAACGGGTTCCAAGGATTTGAGGAAAATTTTCTAGTGTATGTAGACAAAATTTGTATTTTATTCACAAGAAGTCTCTTTTCCATTTTAATTGCCATCTTTGTATATATGTGTTGATAAAACATGTTTTCTCAAATTAAAAAAATACATTTTCATTTCTACATTCTTTTTGTTCCCTATATTCATGTTTGAATTACTTTAACATGAAAATGGCAAATGTGGCTGCATTACTGGTAGATTCTCGAAACCTTGACAAGGAAGGAGGAGAACTGTATTTACTATTTCATCCTAGAGACTCATGAACATATACGATGAAAGGCTTCGTGAAATGTGGAGTCCCAGCACTTCTGCTTCACCTTTGGCAAAAGGAACGATCCTGAAGGGTATTGTAGATTGTCAGCTTCAGATTTCTAAGCAGAATTCTCTCGGGAGGCCTTCCTCACCCAGAGACCCCAAAACAATGTAGGAACTGCAAGCAAGAGAGACACATAGAGACCTTCCTAAAGCCAAACCACACTTCTCTTTAGGTTCCACTGCAAATACCCAAGATGACTTCAACATGTCTGCAGTTACAGACTGACAAGGCCACAAAGTCTTAGTGAGCCATGATTGGAAATTATTTATTTTCCCCCTTTCGTATCCATAATATTTTAAATATGAGGTTTGGCCATTAAATTGTGGCAAGTTAGAGAAAACACTATGCAGCAGCATGAAGCGGGAAAACCTGCAGGAAAGCTGTATAAATCCAGGCTGACGTGGGGAGAAATGAGAGCTGAGCGCCATGCCATCCCCTTGGGAGCGGTGAATTGAGGAGTTATCTTGGGCGCGTGACTTGGCAGGGCCTGCAGGGCAGAGACAGATCAGACCCAGAAAGCTTAATAAACGGGAAAAGCAACCCCCTCAGTTAGTGCTAAGCTATATACCAACAAAATATAATAAAACAAAATAATCCCAAGGCCTATATGTGCTGTTAATCTGTGAAGAACTCAGCTACCCTCTGGACAAATATTTTCTTGCCTTTGCACATTGCTTAAGGCTACAGTTAAGTGACTTCTGTTGTTGTTGATATTTGTTCTCTTTAAGGCTGTTCTAAATCCTCAGGTGAACCTGTGAAAATGACCATGACGATGCAGAGGTGGAGACACAGCCTTATCCCCTCATGATCACAACTCCTCAAGGGACTAAGCCTATTCAGATGTTTGTTTCTGAAATTAACTGAGTGGTAATAATAAAAATGTGTGACTATTATAGGTGAACTTCAAACACCAGACATCTTCTACAGTTACATAAAAAGAAAAATAAACATAAACCTTCCCCCGTCATTTACAAAGAACTGCTCATATTTGATTCTCATAACAACTATGAGATAGATTTTCGTGCAGCTGGTTTTATAAATGATAAAACACTCTTACCAAAGTGATTTGTCCAAGCCCCTACACATTTATCCTAAGTCACATGTTGTTCTTTTCTGTATGGCAAAATAGGAAGGAAGTGAAGCTGTGGGAAAATAACGTTTCTGTCTCTGGCAGTCCGGCACTCTGTTACGAAGTTACTTATTTTTTTCACTCTGTTGCCGCTCCTTTGCTGTTTTCTCTACATCAAGGAGTACTTCTTATAATTTTCATTTCAAAAATCTCTGACACTACCTGATTCTTTTGTAAGGCTATGATTTTTTACCTAGCCCTGTGCAATTACAAAGTGCCCTGTCTACTACAGCAGAGCTTCTTAATTTGTGCTGTATTTCTGTCCCCACTGTTTGAGGTGTGGCTGGTTGCATGTGACCCTGAAGCAGCAATCCTTGGGACAAGCAGTCCAGGCAACAGGGAATTAACTTCCTGGCTGTCCCCGCATGACAAGCAGCCTCCTTCCTGGAGCCAAGCCTCATCCCACCCACATGCCATCTCCTCCAGCAGGGCAAGGCTGTCCCAGCAGAGCAAGACTCAGGGGCAGCTGTGGGAGAGGTGGTATTAGGGACACCCCAAGAGGCCCTTAGAACTAGGAGTGCAGAGGCTGTAAGACCTCCTGTCGAGTGTCACTCCAGATGACAGCCCCAAAACGCCATCCTCCGGTACATCAGAAACGGATGTCTTTTTGGTTAAAGTGCCCTTTTCATTCAAACTAGCTATGAGATGCTTGCTCTGACTAGGCATGTGCACCCTGCAAAACATAGCTTCATCATTCTTTCAAAGTACTTGACTGACACATGAAAATCTTAGAGTAGACTGGAAATCTGCTTATTATCACAAGAAATTGCAGTAGCTCACTTGTCCATTAAGAAAAGAAAATGCTTTTGAGATTTTAATATTTCAACTCATGTACATATTTAGATGGGTGAACAATGGCTACTTTTTATTACCTACTCAAGTGAATAAATGTGCTTATTTATAATGACTACAAACAGTGGAATTATTATGGCGCTAACCAAATTTAAGGTCAAGGTGCCTCTTTCACCAGCTGTGTGAGTGCTGGCAGAGTTGCTGGGAGTTGCATTCTAGGTTAGGAGAAGAAGCTGGATTTTAAACAGAAAGCTTTCTACATAAGCATTTTTGAAAATGACCTAAAGATACTGCAGAGGAAAGAGAACTATATCATCAAGCCTCCAGTAACTCACTATGACTTCTTTCCTCATTCTAAAAAATATTAACTTTTGTATCTGATTTTATATTTGCAATCTTCTGTTCTCTTACTTAAAGTCTCCCCTCTCCCCCAAATCATGTAAGAGTTAGACCCACAAAACCTGGGTCTGCCTTTTATATAGAATTCCGTGAAACCACAGCACACATAAAACCTGACAGCTAGAGGTACAGGGGCAAGTTCAAGGTTCTTATTAAAAAGGTAGAGCAAAAAAGAAAAAAAAAACCTGAAACATATTTCTCGTGGAAGATTTATATGAATCCTGTATTTAATATTTTTCTAAAAAGATCAAATTTTATTTTCCTTATCATAATTACATAATATAAAGAGCTTGTCATAAACATCTCACCAAGTGTTAGATAAATGTCCCTGAAGGTCCTGGATGCTGCATTGTACATATGCAATCATTTTCAGTGTGCTATGATGTGGAAAAGGAGGAATGCTGCTTCCTGTTCTCTGGTGTGGCCCATGGATGCTTTTGCTCTGATTTCTCATTTCTAATCACGGCTATGTGCAGCCCCAGGATCCTGCGGGAGGAGCTCAGAAGCCCAGACAGAGCTGCCCCTGCCCCACAACCACACAGTGCATCCCGGCTAAGGGTCAGGCACGTGGGCTGGACCCACTTGGCCAGATCGGTCAAACAACCAGACTAAGTGTTTACATTAGACTGGCAGTTGACATGCTAGTCAAAGCTGTCTGCGCTGTCACAGACAGGGTAGTGTGGAAGTGTTTGTGGAAGTGCCAGTTACTTTTCTTAAGAATTAGTGAGAACTTGGTTTTCTGGGACTCCATCCAGTCGTTAAACCACTCGGTTACTCTTTATGATGTTAAATCACGGAGTTAATGATATTAATCATTACCATTAAGGATGCTAACATCTTCATGATGTTAAATCATGAACTTAATCTTTATCTACATAAACAATTCAGACTCACAGAGTTGCCAGGTCTCTGTTTATTTGGAAGTTTCTCTATTTTGTTTTGGTTGAGGTTGTTACTTGTTTGTTTTGATTTGCCACCTTGACCCTTTTGAAGAGTACTCTCCAGTTATGTATCATCTGTCGCATGTCTCAGTCTGGGTTTGTCTAATGGTTCCTCACAAGTAGATGTGGCTTATGTGTTTTGGGCAGGAACATCACAGAAGCCTTGTGATATCCCTCATGGGACATCATATCAGAGCTCAAAGGGTCCATTTGTCCCGGGACTGGTGATAAGAACTTGGATAACTTTGTTGAAGTAGGCAAATTAGAAAGTGAGCTATAAATTAAATAATTGTATTGTGTTAACATTCATTTCCTCACTTTGATATTGTACCATGGTTATCTAAGATAACACCCTTATTGTTGAATATATATACACTGGAGAGAGAGGGAGGAGGGAGAACAAGGAAGGAAATGAGTGAAAATGTTAGCATTTGGAAGAATGGGAGGAAGATATATGGACATTCTTTGTACTATCTTTGCAGCGTTCCTTTGCTCTGAAATTATTTCAGCATAAAAAGCAGAATGCAAAAACAATGCAGAAGCAGTTGACTTGGCACAAATCTCACATCTGAAGGGTGGTTTCCATTTCTACTTGTTTTTATTTAGGCATTATTTTGTAATCCAAGAGATTTTCTATTAGAGCCATGTTTTTGACCCAGTTTTCAATGAGGCAGCCATCAGTCTAGAAGGATTTTACAATGAAGTTTCTGTACAAAACTGAGGGATGAAAATTACAATAGCCTTCTCAGTCTATTTCTGAACATCTGGCTCTGAATCAACTTTCAACTTTGCAAAGATTGACTAAAGTATGTCTAAAAACCATGTGCCAAAATACACAGCAGAACAGGACTGCTTTAAAGAGCATAACACGGACACTATTAACTCTTCAATTCTCACTTCACTGTCATTATCCCATCCTCTGTCTGCTTTTGGGAGAAAGCTGCTTTCCAAATTTCGAAAGGAAATCTATAGCTAGGTTAGGATAAAATTCCAGAACATCCTGGTGGGATGTCAAAAACAGCAGTGATCCCTAAAGTAACTGACTTAGTTGTTCACTTTAACATATTAAGAATGTGAAAGCCTTGTTCCAATGTTTGTTGTTTTTAACATTTGGCTCTGTTAAGTTGGCTGAGGGGACATTTTTCTGAGAATCCCAAAGACCACAGTTTTTATTATTATTATTATTTTAAATCACAGTCCATAACTTTGGACTTTGTAAGTCACAAAGTTTGGGTAAATTAGAAAGCCAGACAATACATGCAATTACTGAATAGAATGTTTAGATAATCCTGTGGTGACTGCTTTTTTCAAAAAATAAATGTACTATGATCGGTGTCATGCCGTGAATATTGCACATGAAGAATGACAGAAACCCAGCCTGCTGGCCTCTAGACATGGTCAGGGGAGCAGTTTGATGTAGTTAAGGGAGTCAACCAGATTTGGATGTGCCAACCAGCTGTGTCATTTACTAGCTCAGTGACTGGGTAAAAGCTCACAGCATGACAGCGATGTAAGGTTGAAGTACTGCAACAAAATCACTTGGCCAAGAAGGTGGGCCCACAAATCTCACTCACATCCTGCTCACCCGGCTGTACGCTTGGCAAGACTGTGTCTGCCCAAAGAAAGAAGAGGTCATTTTCTAATGGGTCGTGTGAGTGGAGGGGTGTCTTTGTGATCCCTCCACCCAGAGGACACTGCTTTGTAGTCTGCTCAGGGGACACAAATGTGCTGAGGGAAGCCTGAAGTCCCTTTTTACCTGCCCTCACTTTTGGCTTGAGGGCAATTAAGTTAGGAGCAGTTCAGAGACTCAGCCTGGAGGATGTTTGTGGCAATGGTGTTTGAGACAGGGAAAAGTTGGAGCCTAAAGAGAGCCAATGAAGGGAAAATGCCTTCATCTCATGTATGAGAGGAAGAGGACCATTAAGATCTTGTTTCCAAAGAATATTTAATGATATAGGAAAATACTCACAATATAACAGTTGATAGTATTAATAAGAGAAGTAGAAATATGGGTGTGCAAAATCATAGGTGATTATACATGTCACAGCCTGACAATAATGGTCTTGAGGTTACAGGAATATGCATGATTTGTATTTTATTCATTTCACAGTTTTATATTTTCCAAATTTTAAAAGACAATATATATTTTATAAGAAGAGAGTTGCAATGAAAAAATTTAAACAGAAATGTTCATGTTCTTTGACCCAAGTCTTTAACTTCAAACAAATAATGCTAAGAAATCAGAAATATTAAGCATATTTCCTGAGAGAGAAACATAACAATCTGAAAATATTGAAAGAAAAGCAGAACACAAACTCGAATATATTCTAACACCTCAGTTATGTAAATACTGTAAATACATAGATACGGAGCCAGCATTTAGAGACAAAAATCGGAAGGATAACACAAAAATATCACAATGGTTATTTCCGTAATAGAATCATGGGCAATATTAATTTTGTTCTTTGTAACATTTTCTGTATTTTCAAATTGTTATGCAATTAATACATACTAGTTTAATTACTGGGGAGAAAAGCATTCTGTTTAAAACAAAATGCCACTTTTGATGGTATGTCTGACTTAGTAACATTATTTCAGTCTTTCCCCAAAATGTCTCACTGGGAGCCAGTTTAGAGACATAAATTAGATTATATTTTGAGGACTGCATACTATCCCTTTGAGCAAATAGGAAAATGTCTGGAATGTTGTAAAACTGAACTAAAAATCATACTTACTCCATAACATTTTCCTTTCTCAAACTTTGTTCTCTTCCTCTCTTTGCATCTTAATTATCCCAAGCATTTTATTTTTTTGTGCTTTGAGAGGACATCAATGAACAAGATCGTTGTAGGAATTTTTTATTTGTTTGGTTGTTTGCCTGCTCTGTTTAGTCTGTAGGAGGGAGGATGACTTAAGAAGAACTTGCCAGAGTCTTGTATTTATGTTGCTGCTATGGACTTACCTGAAAGGGCATAAGCTCCTCTCTCGCCTGCAAGTAATTGAAGGACTGTCCAGGGAAGAAGTGTGGAGGGAGACTGGGGTCTTTAATGGTCAAAGACTGGTGAGAACCACACCCTGGGATAATGACCCTGGAGATAAGGGAGGTTCCAAGGATGCAGAAGATCAGATCTGACTCCATCCCTGTAGCCTGAGTGGTAAACCCCCATTCCCCTGGGGGCACATGGACAGTGGAGGTGCAGCACAGGTCACTGCAGGTGAAAATAGAGGACCTGGCCAGCCTCCAAGGAACTGTGGGGGTCTGAGCTAGGTGCTCTGGGACTGGGGACAGGATGGAGGAGGGGTCCCCACCAAATTGACAGATCCTGGGTTTCTTACCTAGGCTGGTGAGTGGGAGCTCAAGCTGTATTTAATTTGATATTTTTTGAAAATAGCAAACTGTGGCATTTTTATACCCTGAGTGTCATGGAAAAATTTATGCCTGTCTTAATAAATAAAAAAGCATAATAAAATCAAATGATTTCTAAGCCATAATTAATAACCATATTTCAAAAAAAGTCAGTCCCTGAAAACCTTGGTCAAAGGGCTAGGCTGAAGTATAAACCCAGGATCGTGGAATCTGCGGATAGGCTTTCTCCTGCCAAGCCAAAGTTTAGTTGCTGGGCATCTCTGCCTTCTCCCTGGGCTGGGTTGTGCTGAGTAAAGTGATCTTAGGCAAGGTCTTTCTTCTCCCACCAATTCTTCCGTGCACACTGGAGTTTTCACCGTGTAAGGGTTTTCTTGCTAAAAATTTCGTTAAAACTTCAGAGAGTGGTCATGGTCTTCTTAAATCCACACTCATTTCCTTGTCACTTGAGGGTACAGGTCCCAAATGCACATCTCCAAACTTGTGCTGTCCACTGACCTTCAGACTTCCACAGAAACCCGCAAATCCTTAGCAAAATCCAGGGGCAGGGAAAAGGGTGGCAAATGTGTTTCACCCTGGGGATTTTAGTAAAGTCACCTGGTGCATGTTATACCTCCAGTGGGGTCTGCGGTATCACCCCACAATCAAACACATCAAAAGCTCTGCTGTGAACATATGGACTAAACTAGGGGGCTAAACTAGGATTGTCAAGAGCCTCATATTGGTTCAGGTTATATTTTGCTGTCAAAGAGGTATTTAAATAATTCTCATTTCTTGGACATTTATGGATTCTTGAATTGTCAATAAGGAATCATAGACCTGTAATTAATCTGCCTGCTTGAAACCTCAGCTTGGTTGTCCAAATTATTTTCAAAATGAATACATCTAAAAATAAATTGCCTGAACTTCATCTGTAAAATTCCTTTCCCATCTTACTCACTGGTCTCTTTTCTGACCAGATTGTTAAGGCCAAAACCCTTTATTCTCTCATCTCTAACATTGACTTCATTGACCAGTCATATTAGTTCAACATTCAAATCCTTCATTGTCTTCCCTCTCCATGGTCATGCCATGGCTAATGCTGCCATCCTTGTTGGCTGGGTTACAGGAGCTTCCTAATTAAAATCTCACCCACTATTGTCCCATCTGAGCCCCCAGTCCACCTTGAATTGCAAATGGAAGAATCCTTAAAAACCATAAATTCATGTCACTACTAGGCTTCCAATCTTTGGTGCTTCCTATTGTTCTGCAATTCACATCGTAAATCCTAGGCCCTGTTTGATGCCACCCCTCCCACCTGCCCAGCTGCACCTTGTCACACTCTCTTTCTTGCATTACACTCCAGCCACACTGGCCTCTTTCTCTTGTTCACACCTGCTGTGCTCTGACCCATCATGAAATAACACTTGCTGTTCCCTCTGGGCAGCTCCTCCGTGTCCTTCCAGCCTCAGCTTCAGGGGCATTTCCTTTGAAAAGTTTTTCCTCTCATTTCGATCTAACACAGCCACCCCCCTCCCACCACCACCTCCACTTCTGTCTGTGACACGAAGAGCTCATTCTGCTTGGACACCAGCCTCACCGTGTGATCCTGTGGATTTCTGCATGTGTCTGCTGCCGTCTCCTCACTGTGCCACAGCATCATTTCTGTGAGGGACTCGTTCACCACCACAAACTGGCCAGGGTCTGGCTTGTGGTAGATGTGCAAGAAAAACTCATTAAAAGAGTGAATAAATGATTAGTTGACTGAATTATGTGGAAATTAGAGCTAGTTCATGTTAAGTATCTCACATGGTGCCTAGGAAATAGCAAACATTCTGCAATTGGAAGTTAATGTTATTCTTTTATGCAATTATTATTATTGCCAGAAGGTAAGGAACCTTGGGTCTGTGGTCTATACAGAGGGCTCCAATAAGTGGGGATGGGGGTGAGGTCTCCATATGTATGGTTACCCACTTTAAAAGTCTAAGCAGGTACTGTTTAGAAGGTACTGGTCTCGCCTCTGCTTGCCTTCCAGTGCATAGCTTCCATCAAGGATTATGATCTATGGGTCTCAGGGCTTCTTTCAAGAACTCTAGGGACTTTTAAGTGGGTAATTAAATCTAGAAAGATTGGTCTTGGGCATTTCATTCAGTTCAAAAAATATTATATTCATTGATATTCACCATACGGACCTCAGAAAAGGAATTCATTGCTTAATGATTAAACTTCACATATGTTACAGATTAAACTCAATATGTCCCATGACATATTTAGATAACACATTTCCCAATTCTTTTACTACTCAAGCCCACATTTCTTTTTTGAAATCAGATTAGTTATCATCTTGACTACTATATATTACCTATTCATCATTTTTTTCCATTCCATCCAGTAGAAAAGAGCAGAAATATCCTGTGTGCTTGAAATCATAACTATTTATTTGTTTTATTTGAGGTAGAAGAGAATGACTTTAAATTTTAAAAGTTTTATCTGAAAGAGAATGGATCAACTGTGCTTATATAACCAAACAAACAAACAAACAAACAAACAAAAACTCTTGCATTGGATTAAGCAGGGAAACAATACATTTCTAGAGAAGAATGTTATTATATGTGGTAATTTAAAACACATATCAAAAGTTATTTCCTCTAATGTAAAGAATATAGGCGTTTTAAAAATGAAAAGGACATGAAAGATATATTTCTCATGCCATTTGATGAAATGTTTGACAGAACATAAAACCCCTGAGATTATTTGGATTTGATGTTCTTGGAAGCCATTCACCATGATTTCTGCTTTTGTGGTTGTTTTAGTATGAAGTAAATTATGAGCGTTCACCTACTGTGAAAAGTCATATCTGACCATCTGGCTCTATTTCAATGTGATCTTCAACATTTTTTCTCAGAATTAAAAAAATCACTTACTAGTGGATTTATTAATGCACTTGAGATTTGGGCAGGGGGGCTAACTGGATGGAGCTAACTGTGTTTACTTCAGAAATATCTGAGAAACATCTTTAATCACAATTATATAGCAAAAGCAACAGTAAATACTTCAAATGAATTTAATGATCATCTTAAAGGTTCTCAAAGTAGCTCCTTCACTTATTAAATGAATCCCACAGATACAGAATTTACGATAACCATTATGATTTGACTGGGTTAGTTTCTTGTACTTTTAGTTTAGAAAATTTTAATTAACAAAAGCATATGGTAAATAAGGCTTCAAGTGATTTTTGAACATTCATAATATATTTTTATGACTATAATGCTGGTGATAATGATGTATAATAATGATGTAATTATCAACACCATGATGTCTAGAATACCAGAGCCACCAGTTTTATAGAGGAGTAAAGAGAGGTTTAGAGAGACTAATTCACTTGTCTAGGATCACATAGCTAGAAGGAGGCATAATTTTTACTCCAGAGCTTTTATTTTCATCTAGTTTTGAAAAAAAATGTTTAACCACTAGTTTGTGCTACTATATGCAAATTTCAGAAATACAACCACATTTTAACATCCATAATACTGGCTGTTCATCAGTTCAAAACAACTTTCCCAACAATATACCTGGAATAAGTGAGGATTCATATGATCAAGGCCTTTGCAAATGTTGTACTTTAAAAATATTATATCATATACACCTAACTCTCTTTTTTTCTACCTATTTTAACAGACAATGTGGTTTCCTTGATGCTAAAAAGACTACCAAGACACAGATCAACCCCAATAATCAACATTTGGATAACTACAGAGTCTAAAACATCAGCAATCTTGTTTGTTGATTTAATGATCAACTCAACAAAACATGCTGATATATTGCCTTAGAATTTCCAGTAGTGGCTATTTCATAATTCAAAGCAATAGGTGCTGATGCACTGTGTTCAGTGTTGGGCTTTCTTAAACCCTGAGGTCTCTTTTTTCCTTCAAGACAGCAGCTGCATGATGGAGCATAAGGCAAACCATGCATGCCCTTCCTTAGAGCCAGGCATGGTGGCTGCTAGGTTTCTCAGACATCAAATTTTGTCACTGAGTTCTAAAGATAGCAAAAATATATTCAAAAGTGGTGCTTGACTGGGGTCTAAAAACAGCAACACATGATTAATTAATCCTTCCATGGTGAAACTCTTTTGTAATAGAATTTACGGTAAAATATTTTCATGTGAGTTCCACTTGGAGCTTGGGCCATTTGACTTAGCAGTATTATTATTTGATAGTTTTTTAGTTATTCAACTATGGAAAGCCCAACAGATAATCCCCATATTATTTTAAACGCAAAGTAAACTTTGGGCAACCTAGTAGCTTTCAAGATTAGGGAGTGAGAACAAATCAAATAGAAAGAAGTACATTTGCTGGCTCTCAGATGCAGTAACAATGGCTCACCAGGTTTCCCGGTTGGTCTGCGGTTCTGCTGGCCTTTCAGCTGGTAGCTGTGCAATAGGAGATTAAGCACAAAGCCAGAGGTGGAAAAAGCATTGGTTTACCTTATTCAGTGTGTGTCAGATGGGACCTACAGGAAGCAAATGCCAAGGCGTTCACAACTCTACAACTGCAGGCGTTCATTGGGAGCAATACCTGTGAATGAATGATAAAGAAGGCAGGAGTAGGCAGGAAATGTCTTCTGATCACAGTGCAAGTCTCGCACTGTGGAAGGAATAGGGGAAGGAAGGAGGATTGAATAGGAAGAGTTTCAGCCCGCAGGGTAGTCCTGAGAAAAGAAAAGAAAGTTCCAGAGTTGGGCAAAAAACAGCCAGGCCCTGGAATCCCTATATGTTTCACCCTTGACCAGGAGTCACCTGAAAAGTGTGAGACCTCAGTGAAAATGCTATGGAAGATCCCCAAAGCTCCACAGCTGGAGTCTGTCTGCTATCAGCACTCCTCACTGCTGGTCAGCGAGTTCCTTCCTGTTGGGAGGTGCACGTGGCACACCTCCATGCCTGCCTGGGATGGTGAATTCTATGTGTCAGCTTGACTGAGCTAAGGAATGCCACGCTATCTGGTGAAACGGTGTGTCTGGGTGTGTCTGTGAGGAGGTTTCTGGAAGTGATTAACATTTGAATCAATGGACTGAGTAAAGAATATCTGCCCTCACCAATGCGGGTGGACAGCATCCAATCCATTGAGGGCCTGAATAGAACAAAAAGGTGGAGGAAGGTGAATTCTCTCTCTCTTTTCTTGAGCTGGGACATCTATCTTCTCCTGCCCTTGGAATCAGAGCTTCTGGTTCTCAGGTCTTCAGGCCTGGACTGAATTATACCACTGGCTTTTCCAGCTCTCCAGCATGCAGATGGCATGTTGTGGGACTTCTTAGCCTCCATAATTGTATGAGTCAATTCCCGTAATAAATATCCTATTATACATCTATGCATATCCTATCACTTCTGTTTTTCTGGAGGAGACTAGTACACTGCCCTACAGTGTTTTAAATAAAATTGTGTCATTACTTACACAGAGTTGTTTAATATGATTAAATATGATTTAATGTGATTGTTGAAATACTTACAGCACTAGAATTCAGTCCTAAGTTTTAATTCTGCCTCTAGTCACAAAGCCCTTGAAAATAAACTGAGTGGGTGGAACTATTCCCTTTACTAACAGAGATATTGCCATTTTAAGGCCACAGTTGTCATGAGTTTCACCCTCATGTATCTCCTGTAGCAGCAAGTAATCAGGCCACATCCTCTCATTTCCACAGCACCATGACAATTTACTAGTCTTCCAGCTTCTTGATGCCAATCTTGACCCATAGAAACATATTCCAGTGAAGCAAATCACAGATGGTCCCCAAACTCTTATTTTCTTGGTTCAAACAATCCTATCTGGTATTCTGCAGCTGATCATTGGGTCTGGCCCCAACATACCTAAAAAATAGACAGTGTGGGGAGGCAACATAGTGGGCCTTTTGATCTTTTTACTCTCCTCCCATAGACTCTGTATGTATTCAGTTCACTGAATTTATGACAGTATCAGAGAGAAAAGATGACTCATCAAATATCTGTAAGTCCCAGTTGCATCAGAAACTAGCTCCCCAGTGACGCAGGAGCACCTCTACAGCATGTGCCTGTTCAAAGTTCAGACAACAGAAAGATCATCAGATCATCAGAACCCCAAATAGCTTCAAGCTGAAAAGCATTCCCTCTCCACCAAATGCATATCTTGCAATACTCTCCACAGCTGCTTTTTTTAAGATGTAAATTTTGATCCCAAGTGTCATGCAAAACCATGAAAAACATTTTCAGAGCAGGCTCCAAAATAGCAGAAGAGACAAAATGGATTTTGTGTATACCCTACCTCCCAGGGAGATAAAACCTAATAAAAAGCCAGAATGTGAGTGCAGACCAGCCTAGTGCTGTTGAATGTGGAAAGCCAAATAATCTGAAATCTATATACAGTGTGACCAGCTCCATTGCTGAATCACAAATAATATCAGGAATTAAACCAAATAACATTCCTCAGTCTTATAGCCATGGTATGTCCTCATTGTCATGGGAATGCTTTTGAGAAGAGTATAACTCAAAATCGGGCCTTGGCTCACTTATTAATGCAGTAAATAGCTCTCCTTTTTATTGCCCACTACTGAGAACCACAGTGGGTCATTTTTTAGGAAGATGGCATCAGTCTCCATCAGTCATTCAGCAAGTTTATAGAATCTATGGTGTCAGGACACAGGGGTCAGCTGCCAATCTGATATACCCTGTGTCAAGAAGAAGACTGAACATCGGGAGAACATGAATTTCAAGGTTTTCTTCCTGTAGCTCTTTGGTGTTTTTGACATGTGGAGGTGAGACCAGGAGTTCTTACCTCTGGAGATGGTAAGAGTATTTCCTTGAGTGACAGATAATTTGTTTAAGCCATTTATTTGATGCTTTTCTGTGGTAGTGCCATAGCATCTGGTGGCTTGGACCTCTAAGTTCTAATAGTGAGCAAAATCCTGGGTTTACAGGTAGGAGGGCACAGAAACTAATGGGGGTGGAAGATGGATTTGTTTTCTCGCTAGTGCCCCAACCATCCAGCCATGGCTGGATCATGTCATGTTAAGTAAGGATGCCAGTGTGCTGAACTACAGGTGGGAAGGGGTGGCAGTGGCTGGAGGTGAGACCATCTATTCACACAGGTGTCCCTAAGTTTGGTTTTGCTCAAAATTGTTGTTGAACACACAGAATATGTGTCCCAGTAATTTCTTCCCCTGTAGCAAACCACCTCAGAAGTTAGTCAGTTCTGATAACCATTTATTTTTCTTATGGTTTTCTGGGTTGGGCAGTTTCTTTCTGATCCACCAGCATGGCAGGGGCTAGAGGACCAACTTACAGGGTAATTTCTTCACTCTCATGTCTGATACCCTTCCCTACATTTGGGCTGCTCACAGCACGGAGGTCTGAGGATTGTTTACCTTTGTTCATGGTTGCTGGCTTGCCCCAGAGTGAACTTTCCAAGGGAGAGTTTCCACACCCAGAAGGAGGCTGCAAGACTTCTCCGGACAAGCAGCAGAGCTTGCAAAGCATCAAACCCATTGTCTTCTATTGGTCGAGCCCAGGTTCAAGGAGGGAGGGGGAGTCAGACTCCACCCTTCAATGAATGGAGGAGCAAAGACTCTGTGGCCACCTCAAATCTAGCACAGTGTATGCATAAGACAGGGAATCCTACAGAATCTCACTCTGCAAGGGCAGGGAACCTGACTGCCTCACTCACTGGCGTTTGGGTGTAAAGTTGGGAAAGTGTTGTAAACAGGTCTTTTTTCCATATAACCTAGAGTTTGGAGCCCAGTGCTGCTATCTTTCATGCATTTACACATCACTTATTTCACATCCTCCAGCTTCTTATTTATGAAGTAGGAATAATAATACACAACACTGTAGTTTGTTACTAGAATACAGGAATACTTCGCCAAAAGAACTTTTTAAGCAGTTAAGGGGAAAACATGTAAGGGAAATAGCTTGCCCTAGAGAATGCACTGGATAAATATGAGTGTTGGAATGAGATGAGCCTGGGTTCAAATCTCTTCAATGAGTAAGATCTGGGGCCAACCCTCTCCCAGCTTCAGATCATTCATAAAGATGAAGAAACTGACACTGAAAAGTGGGTATAGGGACCAGATGCCACCTTATAAGTAAAGTGGTGGGTGCCAGACAGGGCTAGTTACGTGTCAGTTCACTTTTTCTTTCCTGGCAGTCAGGGATTGGGCTTTTTCAAATACTTTAAAATGAATGAGAATCACAGGGAATGTCCATTGACAGTGATGATGGTTCAGTCCTTGGCTCCACACCAAGAAGAATGGTAGCACCGTCCAGGTAAGGCTGGCAGGATCTAAGTGAGCACAAGCACCTGAACAGAAGGCAAACCCCTGGCTCCTTGGGAACACCCCCTCCTGCCAATTCTGCTTCCTATGCCCTGTTGCATACGTGAAAATAAGGGGAGGTTTAAGGAGAGCTCTGGATCAGAAGCAATCTGTTGACAAGATAGGCTGCTGAGTGGGTGATTATTACTTCTCACTGTGTTAGTACCATGTAAGTTAGCCTCATTGGATTAGGAAATCACACTTAGTTTGCACTAAGAGAGTCTCAGAATCATTTATTCTTACTATAGAAACACTAATGTATTTGGAGTTGAAAGGAATATGGCATTTGACCTGAAAGTAAGATTCTTTCAATTCTTTCCAGACACCAGGGTTATTTTCCAAATCTAAGAAGCTATGATAACATGCAGAGTCATTTTCCTTAAGGATCACACTTCTATTTTTCGTTCAGAATGACACTGACATATGTTTGAATCTCAATTGTCTGTTGGTGACAAGAAGTTCACAAACCTTTAAGGATAGGGAAAGGGGGCGCACAGGACAGAGCCAGACAGAATTGCAAAGGATCCTCTAACTTGCTATTATCCACTTACTAACCATTATTTTCCTTCTCTTTTTTTTCCTACTAAGGAAGCATGGACAAAGCATATTGTAAAGAATTGCTCGTGGTTATAAAAATAATAAGAATGAGTTGTCTATTAACAAAACTGATGTTTGAATCACCATTGGTAAGGAATGTATCATACAGGATGTTATTTTGGACCTATTTTACTAGATATGTTTATTTTTACACACATATTCTATGCTGTTGTCTGGCACCTCTCAAAAACAATAAATAATGCACAACTACAAGATGAAGGAGTCACGTTAGTGGTACATTATTCTGTTCCTGGGATGGAAAAGTCACGATAGCTTTACATTAACATTCAAACTGTATCTTCACCTCACTGCCACTACCCTCAACCCAAGCCAATAGACCACAGCTAGCCATAGTTATTTCATTCATCATGGGAGGGCTGCTCTCACCAATTAAGAGGAGTAACAATATTTTCCTACACAAACATTCTGTTAGCAGTGGAGATGGCAGGTGGGAGGCCTGGGAGAGATGACATTTGCTCCTCCTGACTTATGTCTTCCTTGGAAAAATTGTGTTACCAATGACAGTGGAGTCCTAATAGAAGATACAGTCCATCCCATCTACATAGCTTTGAACATTGACTCTGTACACACCCATGGCTTTACTGCAAGTCCTTGTGACTGCCTGCCTGCAGTCAAGTATCTCTTGATAGAGAAGGAGAATTTGTTCTCTTGGGCAAGTCTGAAGCATAGAGGCTTTCAGACATGGATACCCTTGGAGCAGACAGACTTTAAGCAGTAACAGGATGTTAGGTAGAAGCACTCCAGTTTCCTTGTCCCTTGGGTGGGGGCAACCCTGAAATGCTTTCTGCACAGTTTCCCAAGGTGTCCAGAAAGATCAAGCCCCAGTTGCCCACAAAAGGATTCTCTATGGACCTCCACTCCTGCCTTGTCTTTCCCCTCCACTCCCTCACACCACTTCTTGGGTCCCCTCTTGAGAAACTGCTTGTTGCAGGGTCTGTTTCTTGGGGGTTTCCAACCTGACAGAACTCAATTCATCCCTCTTGCTATTTGTTCCTCTTCTTTCCCCAACCATCAGAATTTTATTTTTCTAGTTTTCTGGCTGGCATCATAAATTCAGATTCCATTAAATGAGATGGATCACCATATTCACCTGATTTTAGATTATTGTAATGTTGGGATGCAACTTCAGAGAAATCTACTGTCTGGTCCAAGGATGCCAAGCAATTTGGGAGAGCATGTCGGTATTCCTTCCACATGTCTGACTCTGAGCCAGAGGCTGTGAATTGCTATTGAGGAAGATACTTTTTCATTCTGTCATTGACTTTTTATGGGGATTAAATGGATAAAATGTTTCATATCTTTCACACTTTTATTTCTCCATTCATTGCCTTTAGTTATCACTTTGAGTCAACTTTGAGCTATTTCTAGAAATAATATTTCTTTGCAATTAGAAAACTCACACAATAAATAAGAATGCATCCTGACCTCTTGGATTTATCCCCACAGAGTTTCTATCTCCAAACATTTTGAGAATGACTTTCATATTTCTTTCCTTTATAGCTAGGCATGACCAAAAGCACACTCGCAACTCTATGTAAGACACTTTTCCCATTTTAAGCTTCAGTCATGCAACCCAGTCATACAAACAAATCTCCGAGATTTATAATCAATTTGCCCTTTGTACCCAGTTTCTAGCTTTGTTTTTGCTAACTTAGCCTCCATCAAAATGATGTCCTAATTAAGTCTGAAGAATGGGAATTTTCCTTTACTTTACCAATGACTTCATTCCAGTATGGATATATATTGAATGTACTTCCAACACACACACACACACACACACACACATGCATGCACACACATACATACACACACACACAGTTTTTTGTAGGCTTTTTTCCTTCTGTGAGTCTGTATTCCTTTTTTTTTTTTTTTTTTTTTTTTTTTTGAGACGGAGTCTCGCTCTGTCGCCCAGGCTGGACTGCAGTGGCCGGATCTCAGCTCACTACAAGCTCCACCTCCCGGGTTTAGGCCATTCTCCTGCCTCAGCCTCCCAAGTAGCTGGGACTACAGGCGCCCGCCACCTTGCCCAGCTAGTTTTTTTGTATTTTTTAGTAGAGACGGGGTTTCACTGTGTTAGCCAGGATGGTCTCGATCTCCTGACCTCGTGATCCGCCTGTCTCGGCCTCCCAAAGTGCTGGGATTACAGGCTTGAGCCACCGTGCCCGGCCTGTATTCCTTTTTCAATTGTCATTTTTGGAACTTCATTTTGAAGATCCATTTGTTCATCATATTCTAAAACACAACCTAATAGGATACCACAATGGTCTTAAACCAATTTCTAGTTTGAAACATTCTTGATAACATGCTCACTCTGACACTGAAGGGAGAAACTGGAGAAACATAGTGCCAAGAAACCACATGATGAACCCAACCTTCTCCACACCATCCCCTCACATGCTCAGGAGCTTTACGTTTCTGCTCATGCAAGTCTGTATTCCATGCCTTTCAAAGTTCCCTGCCCCCAAATAAGGAACAGAGGCAGTCAAAATGTGGAAAATTAAGAAAATGCAGAACACATCATTAACTCATATACTCAGGAAGCTGTGGCAATCTTTACTTTTCCTCACATAAGGCCCACTATAAATGAAATATACATTTTAATTATTTCCAGTTTAGATATTCCCAGTGTGCAATACACAACCTCAATTGCTTGCTGTAGAATAAAGGGAAACTGGGCAATGAGAAAGCAAAAAAAAAAAAAAAAAAGTTGTAGTTAATGCAGAACAGTTGCATGTCATCGTCACATTGCCCTGAGCAAAACTCTTCCTTTTATTTTGTTGAAAAAGCAACTGATTCCCCATGAGCAGCCTCTGTTTTCAGATTGTGTTTACTCATGAGCTCTGACAGGTTTACCCCAAGCAACTTTGCAAACCAGCTGCTCCCCTCACAATCTCTGTGCTTATAATTCTTTTAAGTTGCAGGGATAACTTAAAATGTACACAGCTCTCCAGGATATGAGGCAGGCAGCAGGAACTGTTGACATATTTTATTTTTTGCATAGCATTTTCAGTTACAGAAAATGGCATTGCTATGAACTTTCACTCAGTGGCCCCCTCGCTTGACATTAATCAGGCAACATAAAGCATGCTAAGTCACTTCAACTCAGCTTCTCCCCAGAAAACCCTGCACACTGGCTGATTATGTCTTTCTTTCATTCCTGATGCAATGAAAACCAAGCCAGAGTTCTTTATGTGCACTGAGTATATGGCCTTTCCAGTTGTCCTCTGAGAAGGCTTATACCCAGAAGGGAATTTGGAAATTGCAATGAAGTGGGCAATATAGCTTTCACATTTTTTCAGCTTCTCGGCTACTTCCCTCCTTGAAAAAAATTAAAGGCTAATTTCTTCAAAAGTTCATATAACCTGCAATTGTTTTTCAAGCTTGGTGACTCTCTACTCTAAAACTTTATCACAACCATTGCTTCTGCTGAAGAATTTTGACATCTGCTTTAGGCAGTAGAGTTTCTGAAATGAGATTAAGACAGGTGTATCACCAGGTGCAGTGGCTGTCCTCTGTAATCTCAATGCTTTGGGAGTCCGCAGCAGGAGGATCACCTTAGCCCACAGGTTTGAGACAAGCCTGGGCAATGTGACGAGACCCTGTCTCTACAAAAAAAAAAAAAAAAAGAAAGAAAGACAAAAAAAATTGCTGGGTACGTTGATGCTCGCCTATAATCCCAACCACCTGGGGGCTGAGGTGGGAGGATCTCCTGAGCCTGGGAGGTCAAGGCTGCAGTAAGCCATGATTGTGCCACTGGACTCCATACTGGATGACAGAGTGAGACCCTTTCTCAAAAAAAAGGACACAGGTTTAGTACTTTGAGGAATATGGGAAGGTTCTTCTTATTTTATAAAACTGTTTATAAGCACTGTTTTGGCCTGTAGCCAAAGTATGATTATTCAACTTGTACTGGTGCCATATCTAAAAATGCATGGTAGTGAAAATATAAACGAAACTCTTAGGGCATGCAAAGAGTGGCTACAAAGCATCATAACCTGCTCAGACAGGAATGACTGTCACAATGAATTGAGATTGAGAATAGTCCCTGCTCCTTCAGGAACTGTACTTGCTGGCTGCATGAGTCCTTGCCTATTCCCCAAATTCCAGATGCCAAGGGTTTTCATGGTCTCTTCCTGACTAGAGGACTCATCCTCTAAGTCCTGGATCAGAGACAACGGTCTGCACAACCTCCCTGGGCTCTTTCTGGAGGAAGCAGCCTCTTCCAAAGCTGCCACATAGCGGAAGCTTCATGCGAGGTGCCCAACTATGGCTCTGAGCCCCTCTGCCCATGGACTCTTCCCCCATGCAGCCACATCATCAAAGTAATGCTCTTCTCTGAGACCTACTCTCCATACTGTTACAAAATCTCTGCAAGATGCCAGCTTAGGAAACATTTGTTAAATGAATAAAGGTAAAGTAATGGCAGAAATAAGTATATATATACATATATGTGTGTGTGTGTATATACATATAATATTTACATACTGTTTTTATTATGTGAAAAATTTCAAACTGTCTATAAAAGAGACCCTTTCATCCCACAGTTCTTAATTTGCTATGAGTGGCAGCTCACTTTTAATTTTCTGTACAGAAGACCAATATTTTCAGAAAAAATATTGCTTCTGAAATAATCATTTTAGTATCGAAATGCTCTTATCATATTTCAGGCTCCATTTGATTGTTGTTTATATCTTTTCTACTTAGCTTGTGGCCTCTCTGTTAAAAAAAAAAAAAGTCTACTTAAATATGTGTGTGTGTTTGAAAAATCATCAGCACTTCCCAAATAATCTATTCCAGTAAAACATAGGTCAGATTTACTAAATCTATGTAAAAATTTAAATTACTAAAAAAAAAATCTAAATTACTAAAAAACAAAACGTGGAAGCTAATGCCAGGTATGAGAAGAAGGAAGAGGAGGAGGAAGAAGAGGGAAAGTGAAGGAGGAGAGGGAGGAAGGGAGAGAAGAAGAGGAGGAGAACAAATAGAAAGAGGGAGAACAAATAGAAAGAGGAAGAACACAAAGATGAAGAAAGAAAGAAACAGGAGATAGAGAAGAAGGAGAAGGAAAAGGAGAAGAGGATGGGGAAGGAGAAGGAAGGAAGAGAAAGACTTACAAGCCTTCTCTGAACCCACACATAACTAGTACTAGCAGCTAACATTCATCTAGCTTTGCAAGCTAGACATTGCTTTAAGCACTTTTCATGTATTGTCTCATACAATCTTCACCATCACTCCCTGAGCAGGTCCTAGGTTGTCATGTTATTACTCATGAGACAATCGAGTCTCAGAGGCTGATCTGCTCAAGGTCTCCCAGCTAACATATGGCAGCATCAGGATTTAAACTTGGATTGTCTGGCACCAGAGGCCATGGCACCTCTTCCTCTCTCGGAAGAGGACTCCATACTTGCTATTCCAACTTTCTTATTTCCCAGTCACACCCCACCATCTCCAAGCTATCCTTTGATTCCATTATTTCAATGAAATAGCCCCTGGGGGTCAGCAATAACTTCTCCATCACAAGGGTTATTATTCAGACCTTCTTAGCTCTTGGTCACGTCTGATACAGCTGACCCCTATGGCCCTTTATTCTGGGTCACAGTTCTTTCCTGTTTTCCTCCTACTTCTCTGCTGGCTCTTTCTGCCTCCTAACTTGAATAATTCCTAAGCCATCCATTAAAACTTGAGATTTTCAAGGTGTAGTCCCAGTCAAGTAGTCCCTGACCTCAAGTAGTCTCTGGACTCCTTCTTTTTTCCATCTTATTTAATGACCTCACCTTAGAATCTAAGAATCAGATCGTGTCATCTTTGCCCCAAGCTTCAATTGTCACCTACACACAAATGACACATACATATATGTTGCAACTCAGAATTCACACCTACATTCTGCGGTCCAGACCAAATATTTCCAAAGGCCTATCTGATAGTTCCTCTTGGATGTTGTGAAGATACTTCAAACTCGATCATCAAATCATGTATTGCTGAATCCCCAGAGCCTGCAACAATGCCTGACACACAGAGGACAATCAGTACATTCTTGTGGAATGACTTGATAAATAAATATATGAAACTCAATGTGTCCGAAACCAAATACATGATCTCCTATCCCAAAAAACTGATCCTCTTCCAGCATTCTATCTTTAAGTGGTACCACCTTTGTGAACCCTGTTTTCCTCTGTCATTTCAACACTGACGTCTCTTAATTTCATTTCCTAATTATGTTTCAAATCACTCCCCACTCTCTATTGTCACAGACATCTGTCTATGCTATCTCTCTGTCTTCCTGGGCTACTGTACAGGTACTATTATACTAACAGGTAACACACATTTACCACAGCATTTCCAATTTCTTTTCCACAAGACTGTCAGACTGTTCCTTTCAGAAAATAAATCTGATAATTTGTCAACAGAATTAGAACTCTTCAGGAGTTTTTCATTGTTCATGTAACTAGGGTTCAGGTCTCCTTAGCGTGACCAGTAAGACTCTGAGCTGCCTGTGTCTCCAGACCAACTAGTTCTGGTGAACTTTTTAATTCCCTGTAGAAGCCAAGTTCTCTCCTGCCTGGGAACTTATGAAGTTGCTGCAGCCTAAAGCCCTCAGCATCCTCCATCATCGCACATCAGTGAGTTGATCCCATTCATTCTTCTCTGATTTTCCAGAGTGGTTTCATCCTCTTATTGAAGCTCTAAGTTGTCATATGACATTTATTTGTGTACTAGTTTAATGAATATCTTTCTTCTTCACTTGGCTATAAACTCCATTAAGGCAGGGAGTGTCTTTTTTGCTTAATTTTATCTTTATTTCTTTCAATATGCCTGCTCAACACATAATTACTTGTATTATAATTATTACAGGAATGTATTGACAAGCAATTCATTTTTTAAAAGATCTACACCAAGACATAGATTGAAAAGTTACTTTAGACCAGACACACTGGCTCATACCTGTAATCCTAACACTTTGGGAGGGCAAGGTGGGAGGATCACTTTATTACAGGGGTTTGAGACAAGACTGGGCAATGTAGTGAGACCTCATCTCTACCAATAAACAATAAATAAATAAATAAACAAACTAGCCAGGCTTTGTGGCATGCACTTGTAGTCTCAGTTACTCGAGAGGCTGAGGTGGGAGGATTGCTTGAGCCCAGGAGGTCAAGTCTGCAGAGAACTGATATCACACCACTGTACTCCAGACTGGCTAACAGAGCAAAACAACTACAACAACAAGAAAACAAAGCTACTTTAGTTTGAGAAATATAGAAAGGATATAGCAATCCTAGAAATAAAAATGTTTATGTGTAAAGGTTAAAGCTTCCAGACTGGATTCCTTAATCTCCAAAAATAGTTTACATTAAAAGACATTAAAATAATATGTTAGGCTTTGAGGGAAAAAAATTCACCCAAAGAAATGTAGTAAAGCTGTTGTTCAATACCGAGGCAATAGAAAGCTTTCTTAAATACATGTGAGCAGAATCATAATGTTCACATCGTTCATTTCTTATGACTTATTACATGCCTGCAGCATGCAAAAGCTGGAAAAAGGCATAATAGTCAGAGAAGCAAAAAACACACACACACACACACACACACACACACACACACAAAGTCAAATGAGGTGATATACATAAACGTTAACATATCTTTCATCCTAGTAAATTTAAAAAAATAAATTCGTTGAAACAAAAAATAACTCTCAAGATAAAACCAAACCAAACCCCAACACACTTGAAACTAAATAATTAGAAAAATTTGCAAGAGAAAATATAAGAGATCAAAAACCTAAATGTATCATCTAAAACTATAAAACTCAGAAGAAAAAATGAGAAAAGCTTCAAAACATTAGATTTGGTAATGTGTTCTTTTGAAAACAAAAGAACAAAATAGATAATAAGACTACATCAAAATTTAAAACTTCTCTGCATCAAAGGATGTAATCAACAGAGCAAAAAGTCAGCCCATGGAATGGGAGAAAATATCCATAAATAGATATAAAATAAGTGGGGAATATTCATACTATAAAGAATGCCTAAAACTCAACATTGAAAACAAACAACCTGATTCAAAAATGGACAATGAACTTGAAAGTACATTTCTCCAGAGAAGACACACAAATGTCCAATAAGCATATGAAAAAATGCTCAAGATTATTAATTATTAGGGAAATGCAAATCAAAAGTACAGTGAGATACCACCTCACACCCATAAGGATGGAAACTGTAAAAAAGTTGAAAATAACAAGTATTTGCAAAGATGTA
This sequence comes from Rhinopithecus bieti, assembly GCF_001698545.2. NCBI lineage: Eukaryota > Metazoa > Chordata > Mammalia > Primates > Cercopithecidae > Rhinopithecus > Rhinopithecus bieti. Next base: position 733,115 of record NW_016806124.1, read on the forward strand.
GAGAATTTGGAATTCTTGTGCATTGTTGGTGGAAATGTAAAATAGTGCAGCCCTTGTGCAAAACAGTATGGCACATTCTTAACAAATTAAAAATAGAATTACCATCTGATCCAGCATTTCTATTTCTGGGTATATACTCAAAAGAATTGAAAGAAGAGACTTTAAAAGATCTTCATACACGTATGTTCTTAGCAGCATTATTTAAATAGTCAAGAAGTGGAAGCAACCCAACTGTTCATTGACAGATGAGTAAATCATCAAAATGTGGCATATACAAATAATGGAGAATTACTCAGCCTTTTAAAGGAAGGAAATTCTGACATGTGATATAACATGAGAGAACTTTGAGAACATTATGCTATGTGAATTAAGCCAGTCACAAAAGGACAAAGACTATATTATTCCACATAAGTGGAATCTTACATAAGATACCGCTTATATAATATAGATGATATTATATAAGATATAAGATACCTTTTATAAGGTACCTAGATACCTAGAATAGTCAAATTCATACAGACAGAAAATAGAATGGTGTTTTGCCATGGCATAAGTGGAGGGGGGAATGAGGAGTTATTGATAGGTATAGAGTTTCAGTTTTGCAAGATGAAGAGAGTTCTGGAGATCAGTGGTGGTGATGGACGTGAATGTACTTAACACCTGTAAACTGTACACTTAAAAATGTCATGATGGTAAGTTTTATGCATAATTTACTACAAAGTTTTTTTAAAGAAGGGAAAAGATATACCATGTAAATTGGAAGTAAAAAGAAAGCTAAGGCCAATGAATGAATGTCAGGCAAATTTAAAAAATCATTTAAATTGGACAGAAAAGTCTGCTTTATCATCATTGTGTATCATTATGCTGATAGTCCTCTACTGTGAAGAGGAAACTATAAGGAATTTCTACGCACCAACTAACTTGTCATCAAAATATAGTATTAAAAACTGCAGAAATCACAAGGAGAAATGGAAAGAAACAGACCTTTAATTCCCAGTAATGAGATTCTCAATGATGAGAATCTTAACACACCTTTTTGCTTAGCAAATCAAGTCAATAAACATAATAAAAGATATATAAGATCTATTTTTCAATTAAACTGAGGTGTAGTTTGCCTACAGTAAAACACATAATGAATTTTTACTTATGTATATACTCATGTAATTGGCAGTTATGTCAAGAAACAGAAAGTTTCCTTGGGTTCCTTAACCAGTCAATCTTCAAGGTATCTATATTCTGACCTCTACCACCACGGATTCACTTTAACTGCATTTCACTCTAACCTATATAGTTTTCTCTGCTCACCTTTTTTCATAATATTTTTGAGATTCATTCATGTTTCATATATAATCAGTTTGTTCTTTCTTCCTCCCTCCTTGCCTCCTTCTCTCTCTCTCTCTCTTTCTCTCTCTCTTTGTTTCTTTCTTCGATGGAGTTTCACTCTTGTTGCCCAGGCTGGAGTGCAATGGCGCAACCTCTGCTCACCGCAACCTCTGCCTCCCAGGTTCAAGTGATTCTTCTGTCTCAGTCTTCCATTTAGCTGGGATTACAGGCGTGTGCCACCAAGCTTGGCTAATTTTGTATTTTTAGTAGAGATGGTGTTTCTTCATCTTGGTCAGGCTGGTCTCAGTTTGTTCATTTTTATAGTTTTCTAGTATCAATTGTATAAAGATAACACAGATTGTTTTATGTACATCTTTGATAAGTTTGTCTGTGTCACCACCCAAATCTCATATCCTCACATTCCAAAACCAATTATGCCTTCCCAATAGTCCCCCAAAGTTTTAACTCATTTCAGTATTAACTCAAAACTCCACAGTTCAACATCCCATATGAAACAAGGCAAGTCCCTTCTGCCTAGATTTTAAAGGTTGTATGGAAATGCCTGGATGTCCTGGCAGAAGTTTGCTGCAGTGGCAGGACTCTTATAGAGAACCTCTGCAGAAGGGAAACGTGAATGGAGCCTCCACACAGAGTCCTTACTGGGATACCACCTAGTGGAGCTATGAGAAGAGGGCCACTGTCCGCCAGGCCCCAGAATGGTATATCCACTGACAGCTTGCACCATGTGCCTGGAAATGCTGCAGGTATTCAACACCAGCCTGGGAAAGCAGCAGGGAGGGAGGCTGCATCCTGCAAAACCAGAGGGGCAGAGTTGCCCAAGATGATGGGAACCCACCTCTTGCTTCAGCCTGACCTGGATATGAGACATGGAGTCAAAGGAAATCATTTGGAACTTTAAGATTTGACTTCCCTGCTGGATTTTGGACTTGCATGGGGCTTGTAACCCCTTTGTTTTGGCCAATTTCTCCCATTGGGAATGGCTGTATTTACCCAATGCCTGCAGGAAGTAACTAACTTGCTTTTGATTTTACAGGCTCATAGGTGGAAGGGACTTGCCTTGTCTTAGATGATACTTTGGACTGTGGACTTTTGAGTTAATGCTGAATTAAGACTTTGGGGGACTGTTGACAAGGCATGATTTGTTTTGAAATGTGAGGACATGAAATTTGGGAGGGGTCTGAGGTGGAATGCTATGGTTTTTCTGTCTCCCCACTGAAATCTCATCTTGAAATGTAACTCCCACAATTCCCGTGTGTGACGGGAAGAATCCAGTGGGAGGTGATTGAATTATGGGGTTGGGTCTTTCCTGCACTGTTCTCCTAGTAGTTAACGAGTCTCATGAGATCTGATGGCTTTAAAAATGGGAGTTTCCTTGAACAGCTCACTCTTTGCCTGCCATCATCCACGTAAAACATGACTTGCTCCTCCTTGACTTCTGCCATGATTGTGAAACCTCCGTAGCCATGTGGAACTGTAAGTCCCTTAAATATCTTTCTTTTGTAAATTGCACGGTCTTGGGTATGTCTTTGTCAGCAGTGTGAAAACATACAAATACTGTCTTTTTGTGGCTATATTTTTGTCTCCTTTCTCTGGAGTGATATGTATAAAAGTCAAATGACTGGCTTACCCTGGAATATAGGGTATGTATATGTTTTTCTTTGTTAGAAACCACAATACAGTTTTTCAAAGCATTGTTTCCATTTTAAACTCGCAACCAGCAACCCATGATATTTCCAGTTGCTCCACATCTTTGCAAACAAGTAGTATTATCTCTTTTTCAGTTGCTCCTCAATATGTTTTAATTTGCATTTCCCTGATAAGTAAAATATTTGAATACCTTTTCATGGGCTTATTGGTCATTTAGATAGTTTCTTGTTAAATATTTGTTCCAGTCTTTTCTTTTCTTAAAATTAGGCTGTATGTCTTTCCTTATTGATTTATATTTCTTTAGCTATTCTTGAAACTATTTTTTCTAATATAAATATGGAAAATATTTTTTCCAGCCTGCAGCTTGCCTTTCACCTTTTAAAGGTGCATTTTAATGACCAGGAATTTTTAAACTCAATGAAGCCAATTTTACCAATTTGTGATCTTTTTTGGTTACTGCATTTGCATCCTTTTCAAGAAATCACTGCACAACCAAGTTATGGAAAGTATTTTTCAATATTTTCCTCCAGAAGTTTTATGGATTTAGTCTTCATGTTTAGAAATATGATTCATTAATGGTTTACTTATTATAAGCAGCTGAGCCAAGAGATAGAAACATATGAAACTCCTGCTTGAAAGAAAGGGAAATAAAAGTTTTATATGTCAATATAAAAAATACTCTAAAATAGAGAAAGCTACCTGAGTTTTCTTTGAAATTAGAGCACCATCTGACACTGTTTTGGATCATGTGATGAAATGAGAGCCTGCTGAGCCTTCCCCTGCCTGCTTAAAAAAACAAAACAAAAACAAAACAAAACAAAAAAAAATTTCAGCTTTATTGAGGTGTGATTGACAAATAAATATTTCACATATTTAGGGTGCACAATGTAATGTTATAATATATGTCTACATTGTGAAATGATTATTATAATCAGGGAAATTAGCATATTCACTACATCAAATAATTACCTTTCTGTGGTGAGAAAACATGGTGTCTACTCTCCTAACAAATTTTAAGTATGCAACACATTATTAACTGTAGTCACCATACTGTACTTTAGGTCTCTACACTTATTTATCTTATAACTGAAGAGTTACACCCTTTAATCAATATCTACTTTTCTGCCCAACCCTGGTAACCACCATTCTACTAATTTTATTCTTTCTTACTATGAGGTCTTTTTTTTTTTTTAGACTCCACACATAAAAATTTTATGCATTATTTGACTTACTTCACTTAGGATAATGTCTATAATATCCCCAAAGTTCATCTTTATGGTTACAAATGGCAAGACTTTCTTTTCCTACAGGCTGAATAATATTTCACTATATATATATATATACACACACACACACACACACACACATACACACATATATGTATATATGAGATATATGTACATCTCATATATATACCACATTTTCTTGATCTGTTGTCAATGGAAACTTGTTTCCATATCTTGACTATGGTGAACAATGTTGCATGCCATGGGAGTGCAGATATCTCTTTGAAATAATGATTATTTCTTTTGGACATACGTAGATTGATTTCTGGACTCTCTATTCTGTTCCATTGGTCTATGTGTCTGTATTTTTGCCAGTACTATATTGTTTTGATTATTATAGCTCTGGAATATAATTTGAAATCAGAAAATGTGATGCCTCCAGCTTTCTTCTTGATCAAGATTGCTTTAGCTATGCAGGGTCTTTTGTGGTTCCATACAAACTACAAGATTTTTTTCCATTTATCTAAAAGTGTCATTGGAATTTTGATAAGGATTGCATTGAATTTGTAGATCACATTAGGCAGTATGGACATTTTAATAATATTAGTTTTTCCAAACCATGAACATAGAATATCTTTGCATCAATTTGTGTCTTCTAAAATTTTCTTTATTGATATTATATAATTTTAGTATACCAATTTTAACTTCCTTGGGTAAATGTATTCCTAAGTTTTTATTTCTTATTGACACTATTGTATATGAGATTATTTCTTGAATTATTTTTTGGAATGCAATATTCATTATTAGTGTAGAGCAATTCAGCTGGTTTTTGTATGTTGATTTTGTATCCTGCAACTTTATTGAATTCGTTTATTTCTTCTAAGGTTTTTGGTGGACACTTTCAGGTTTTCTATACACAACATCATGTCATCTGCAAACAGCGACAATATAACTGCCTCATTTTCAATTTGAATGACTCATTTTTTTTTCTTGCTCATTTGTTATTGCTAGGACTTCCAGTACTATGCTGAATAGAAGTGATAAGATGGGCATTCTTGCCTTGTTATTTATCTAAGATGAAAAGATTCAACTTTTCACCATTGAGTAGGATGTTACTTGTGGGCTTGTCATATCTGATCATTACTGTGCTGGGGTCCATTCCTTCTGTACCTTATTTGTTGTGAATTTATTTTTAATCATGAAAGAATGCTGAATTTGGCAAAATGTTTATTCTGTATCTATTGTGATTATCATACAGTTTTTGTCCTTCATTCTACTAATGTCTTATGTCACATTCACTGATTTGCATATGTTGAAACATCCTTGCATGCCTGAGATTAACCCCATTCTATAACGGTGCATAAATCTTTGTTATTGTGCTGTTAAATTTAGTTTGCAGCATTTTGTTGAGGATTTTTGTATCTATGTTCATCAGGGATATTGGCCTGTAATTTTCTTTTGTTATAGTGTTTTTGTCTGGCTTTGGCATCAGGGTAATGATAGCCTAGTAAAATGAGTTTGGAGGTATTCCCTCTTGTTCAATTTTTGTAAGAGTTTAAATAGGATCGATATTAGCTCTTTACATGTTCAGCAGAATTCACCCATGAGGCCATCAGGTCTGGAACTTTTCTTTTTTGAGAGATTTTTAATTACTAATTCAATCTTCTTACCCATTATGGGTCTGTCAAGATTTTTTATTTCTTAATGATTCAGTCTTGGTAGGTTGTATGTTTCTAGAAAGCTACCTATATCTTCTAGGTTATCAAATTTGTTGGGGTATGATTGTTCATATTATTCTCTTATAATCCTTTGCATTTTTTGTGGTGTCAGTTATAATGTCTCCTCTTTTATTTGTATTATTTGAGTATTGTCACTTTTTTCTTAACATGTCTAACTAAATTTTTGTTATTTGTGTTTGTTGTTTTAATAAACTAGCTCTTAGTTTTATTGAACTTTTCTATGGCTTCTTAAGTCTCTATGTTTTGCTCTGATCTTTATTATTTTCTTCCTTCTACTAACATTGGGCTTAATCTGTTCTTTTTCTAGTTCCTTGAAGTGCAATGTTAAGCTGTTCATTTGAAATCTTCTTTTTCAATGTAGGTGTTTATTCCTATAAACTTCCCTCTTAAAATTGCTTTGATTGCATTCTATAAGTTTGGGTACATTGTGTTTTCATTTTGAGTTACCTCAAGATATTTTTTAATTTTTAACATTTCTTATTTGACCCATTGGTTTTTCAGGAACATGTTGTTTAATTTGGACATGTTTGTGAATTCTTAGTTTTTTTCCTGTTATCGATTTCCAGTTTCATATAATTATGGTAAGAGAAGATACTCAATATGATTTCAATATTTTAAAATTGGTTAATACTGAATATGATTTCACTCTTTATATATTTGTTAAGACATTTTTTGTGACCTAATATTATAATCTATCCTGGAAAAGGTTCTGTGTGTACTTAAAAAGAATGTGTAATCGGCTGCTGCTGCTGATAGGTACAATGTTCTGTACATGTCACTCAAGTCCATTTGGTCTAAATTATAAAGTTCAGTGTTTCCTTATTGATTTTCTGTCTGGATGATCTGCCCATTGATGAGTTTTGAAGTCCCCTACTATTATTGTATTATAGTCTATCTCTCTCTTCATATCTATTACTATTTTCTTTATATATTTAGTTGCTTTGATGTTGGGCCCATTTACAATTGTTATATCCTCTTGATGAATTGAACATTTTTCATTGCATAGTGACCTTATTTGTCTTGTTTTATGGTTTTTACCTTCAAGTCTATTTTACCTGATATAACTATAGCTATTCCTGCTCTTTTTTGGCTTCTTTTATTTGCCTGAGACATCTTTTTTTATCCCTTTGCTTTTAGTCTATATGTGTTCTTAAAGATGAAGTGAGTCTCTTGTAGGCAGCACATAGTTGGGTCTTGTTTTGTTATTCATTTGGTTGCTCTATCTTTTGATTGTAGGTTTTAGTCCATTTACATTTAACGTAATTACTGATTGGTAAGAGTTTACTATTGCCAATTTGTAAATTGTTTTCTGGTTGTTTTATAGAACTTTGTTCCTCTCTTACTCTCTTGCTGTCTTCTTTTGTGATTTGAAGTTTTTCTGTAGTGGTATGCTTTGATTCCCTTCTCTTTATTTTTTGTGTATATATTCTAGTTTTTTCCTTTGTGGTTACCATGAGGCATACATAAAACATCTTATAATTATACCAGTCTAGTTTAAACTGTTAATGACTCACTTTGCTTCCATACAAAAGCCCGGCACTTTTACCTCACTTTCTCCTCACATTTTGTATTTTTGATATCATAGTTTACATCTTTATATATTGTGTATCTGTTAATAAGTTATTGTAGCTGTAGTCATTTTTAATACTTTTAACTTTTAACCTTTATACTGGATTATAAATGATTACACACCACAGTTATAGTAGTACAGTATTCTGAATTTGACTATATATTTACTGTTTACCAACAAGTTTTATACTTTTATTTGTTTTCTTATTAATAAATAGCAGCTTTTTATTTCAGCTTTAATTCCCTTTAGCATTTCTTGTGATGTAGTTCTATTAGTGATAAACTCCTTCAGCTTTTGTTTATCTGTGAAAGTCGTTATCTCCAACTCATTTATGAAAGACAACTTTGCCAGGTAAAATATTTTTGTTCACCAGGTTTTTTTCTTTCAGCACCTTGAATATGTCATCTCACTCTTTCTTGGCCTAAAAGTTGCAGCTACAAAATCTGCTGAAAGCCTTAACAGAATTCCAGTGTATGTAATAAGCTTGTTTTCTCTTTCTGCCTTCAAAATTCTCTTTATCTTTGATTTTTAACAGTTTGATTATAATATGTTTTGGTGAACTCTTTTCGGTTGAATCGGATTGGTAACCTTTGAAGTTCATGTACTGTCCGGAGCCATGAGGCCCGGAATTAGCCGACCTCTGTTGCTTGATCTCTGCAAAGCAGAGACAAGACGGCACATTTCCGGGTTCTTTATTACAAACCCTTCCCGCGCGCGCCTAAACTGTTCCCGCGCGCGCCCAAAGCTTTTCCCGCGCGCGCCTAGTTTTCCCGCGCGCGCCTAAACTGTTCCCGCGCGCGCCAACCTTTCCCGCGCGCGCGCAAACATTTTCCGCCCAGGAAGATATGCAGCCTAGGGCGCAGGCGCGATCCCGCGCCCGGGAAAAGTACGAACTCACGGCGCATGGGCGATTGTAATTTGAGTAAGCCCAGCCTCCCGTCACCGCCCTGGCCCAACCTCTTCCTCTGCCAGCCTATATAAGGCATGACCCTGCATTCAATAAACGAGACTTGATCAGGCTATTTGTCTTGTCTCCATTTCTCCTGTTTTCTTGTCTCCTCCATTCCCACTCCCCCTTCCAGGGTCTGTTCGACTGTCCTGCAGGTCGGGACAATGTACCTGAATGTTCATATCTTCTTTCCTCATAAATAGAAAGTTTTCAGCTATTGATTCTTTAAATAAACTTTCTGTTACTTTCCCTTTCTCTTCTCCTGAAAATTCTATAATATGAACATTAGTTATCTTGATACTGTCCCATAGATCCTGTAGGCCTTCATTCCTTTCCATTCCTTTTCCTTTCTTCTCCTCTGACTAGATGATTTCAAATGATCTGTCTTCAAATTTCTATACTTTTTTCCGTGTTATCTAGTCTGCTGTTAAAACTCTCTATTGTATTTTGTAGTGCAATCATTGTATTCTTCAGCTCCAAAATTTCATTTGGTTCCATTTTATGAATTTGATCTCTTTGTTGAACCTCTTTTTTGTTGTTGTATTATTGCTGATTTTGTTAAATTGAGAGTCTGTGTTCTTTCATAGCTCAATTAGCTTCTAAAGAATAATATTTGAATTTTTTTTATCAGGTAGTTTATGGGTATCCAATATGTTGGCATTGGTTTTGGAAGTTTTCTGTGTCCTTTGATTATGTCATGTTTTCTCAATTCTTTGTCATTCTTGTAGCTTTGTATAGGTGTCTACACATTTAAACAGGCAGTCCTCTCTTACAGACTTTATGGATTGGCTTCAACAAGGAAAAACCTTCAACTGCGGGCAGTGGGACACACTGGAACATGCTGTGGCACTGGGCCTAGTGACACAGGACACCAAATGCGAGAGGTACAGTGACTCCAGGTCTAGGGAGGTGCAGTGTCTCATCAGCTCAGGTAGCTGCGGTTTGCAACTGCATGGTTTATGGTTGCAAGAACTGCAGAAGGTTTGTAGTGGCTGCAAGGGCTCTTGGGGGTCCTCAACAGTGCCTATGGCTATAGTGACAAAAGATCAGAGAAAGCAGGCAGCAGTGAGGGCCAGCGCTGCACATTCTTGACTGTGGGAGCTAGCTTCTGGCATGTGCATGGTGGTGGAGCGTGGTGACATGGATCTGGAAACTACATGCATGTGCACAGCTGCAGGGACAAAATTGGCAGCATGCATGCACATAGCTGTAGGGACCAGCTGTAGGTATAAATATGGTGGTGTGGGTCAGTGACAAGAGTCATATACAGCTGCTTGTGCATAGCATCTGCAGGGGTCATGACTGCCAGCATTTCATAAGCTCAGCNTCTGAGACAGAGTCTCACTCGTGTTGCCCAGGCTGGAGTGCAGTGGCGCTATCTCAGCTCACTGCAACCTCCGCCTCCCGGATTCAAGCAATTCTCCTGCCTCAGCCTCCCAAGTAGCTAGGATTACACTCATGCACCACCACGCCTGGCTAATTTTTGTAATTTTAGTAGAGACGGCATTTTGCCATGTTGGCCAGGCTGATCTCAAACTCCTGACTTCAGGTGATCTGCCCACCTTGGTGTCTCAATGTGCTTACTAAGCAAAAATTAGGAAATCTTTATTTCTCCTGCAATGCTTCTCCAACATGTAGAATGAAATCTTTGCCTTAAATGTCCACTTTTTAAATAGTTATTACTGCGGGCCAAGTGTTGAAGAAGTAAATTGGGAATATTACGTTGGCTTATTGTACTTTAAAATTATAGTTGCCTTTATTAAACTTTATTAACCACAAGTTGAATTTGTATTACCTACAAAGATGAATCAGCATTTCCCTGAAGTGAAAACAACAAGGAAATAATTGTTGTTGTATTTATAGTGTTGAAACAAAGAAGTGCATCTTTGTGTTTTTCTTTTCTAGTTTTCCTAACAGTATTATTCAATCCCTATAAAATGATTTGTGTGACTTCACTTTTTTTCAGTTAAGCTATAATGAGAAATGTATGTTTATTGAATTGGTGCTAAAAGTTGCTGGAAAAATCATGTGGGTCTGATGCCTTTGGGAATAAGATACTGATTACTTTTTTATTTTTATTAATACTTATTTTATGGTTGTAAAGACTAATCATGGCATTTATACTTTCCTAGAAAATTGTCCATTGCATGGGTTTTTAACCTATTGGCAAACGGCTGTTCATATAAATTCATAGTTTCTAAAATACTTCATTATATGTTTGTGCTCCTTTATTTTTTTCTGATATTGTTTGTTTATATTCTTTCTCACTCACTTTCTCTCTCTCGCTCTCACTCTCTCCCACCGTCAAAACATTTGTTTGTTATATTGGTCTTTAAAAATAGTGTTTAATCTTAACGATCAACTCTACTTTTTGTTTATTTGCTACTTAATTACTTTTGTCTTTTATTTTTATTTTCTTTTTTCTATTTGGTTTAGATTTTGTGTTGTTCCTTTTTTCACCCTTTGGATTTAAATATTAGGTAATTAATCATAAATTTGTCCTTTACTTACAGCTTAGGAGTGCATACTCTTGGTGCTAATATAGAGCAGTCTATTTAAAATATTTTATAACATTTCCTTAGATTTACTCTTTAATGATTTTTGAAGAAATGAGTCTTATAATTTCTCAAGGGCGTTTTGGCTATTATATTTGTGTTCTAATTTTATGTATTTTTGTGTGAATGTTCTCTCCCCAAAGCTCATCTAAACCTGAGAAAAATATCAGAGAAACCCAAATAGAAGGATATACAATATTCTGACCAGTATACATGAGAGCTGACAAGGTCATAAAAACAGCAAAAGTCTAAGAAACCATCAAAGTCCAGAGGAGACTAAGGACACATGACTACTCAATGCAATGTGGTATCTTGGATGGAATACTGGAACATAAAAAGGACATGGAAAAAACTAGTAACATTTGAATTAATTGTGGAGTTTATTTAGTAAACTGATGTTGCTTCATTAGTTTTGACAAATTTATCATTGTAACATAAAATGTTAACAACAAAAGAAACTGTATGAACATTATGTGGGAACTCTCTACAGTAGATATGCAACACTTCCATAAATCTAAGACTATTCTAAAAATTGCTTACATTTTAAGATAGCTAGACGAAGCAGAACAAAAACTCTCCTGGGGCTTGTTCCCCCACTCAGCATACAATATGCCCATATCCCTATCATGCCTCTCTGTCCCTGTTATCTTGATCTTTTTGCACAATACTTTCTCCTTTGCTCATTTTACTTTGCCCCACCCTCATGGACCTTTTTCTTGTTCCTCCAGCATGCCAACTGTGATGACTCTGCAGGACATGTTCACATGTTGTCCCCAGAATCTATGTATCTTACTCCCTCAAATACTTTATATTTTTATGAAAATGTCCCTTTTGAATTGATGTATGTCTGACCACTTTATTTTAAAGTACAACTTACCTAAGTCTTCTCCTTATCCTTTTATCACATTTCTTTTATTTTTCCTTCATAGCATTTATAACTTCCATCTACCTTCTCCCTCCCCCCACCCCCCCCACACAGTTTTCTTTATTGTCTGTCTGCATTAATTAGACATAAATTTCATTAGGGTAGCAATCTTTTTATGTTTTATTCACTGATGTGCCTTTAAGTCCTGTAAAACATCTGACACCTAGTAAGAACTCAGTGAGTATTGATTGAGTAAAATGAATTAGGTAGGACACTTTACTAGTAGCCCAAGAGAAATGCCAGTGTTTCAGACTTGGTTTATGGCAGTGAAGATGGAGTGAAGTGGTCAGCTTTAGTATGTATTTGGGATGTTGGGCAAATAGGACATACGGATAAATTAGATGTAAATCTTTTGGGAAGAAGAAGAGTGAAGAATTGCTCTGAGGTGTGTGTTTAAGGTGGGACCATTTAATAAGACGGGAAAGATTTTAGAGGAGCATATGGGGTGGAGAACTCAGAGTAATGTTTGAGATGTTGGATTTGAGATGGTTTTCAGATATCCAAAAGGAGATGTTCAGTATAAGTTTCCCATTTGAGGAGAATGGAGCTAGAAATACTGACTTGGGAGTCATCAACAGATGGTCTTTAAAGCCATGGTACTAAATAAGATCATGTAGGAATAGAAAATAAAAGAGTAGAGGATCAAGTGCACCCCATAAATATAATCATGTGACCAGAGGAGACATAGAGTAAAAAAAAAAAAAAAAAAAAAAAAAAAAAAAAAAGCAGGAGGTAATATAGCAAGGGTGGGAGCAAAAAACTAGACAGAAGTAGCATCATAGGGGCTTTGAAAAGATTTTTAAAGAGGAAATAAGTCAACAATATCAAACACAGCTAAGTAGTCATTAAGATGAGGACCAAAAGTTATCCCTTGGCTTGGGCAAGATGCAGCCCACTGATGTCTATAATATAGTTTATTTTCACTGAAGCATTGAGGAAGAAACCCTAATTGGCATGGATCAGGAAGAAAATGGGAGGTGTGGAAGTGCAGACAGTGACTATAGCCAGGGAAGGAGGCCTAGGAAATAGAGCACATCTGGGATCTCTCTATTTTTGTGTTTAAGAGGCTAACAGAGGTGTCCAAGAGAGAGGATACAGTCATGGGTTCTCAGTTTCTGTTTCTGGTTGGGCCAGTACAGATGCTTCGTCATCCCTCTTTTCCACTTACCACTAGAGACAGAAACTAAAAACATGATTCTCGGCTGCTAAAAGCCTAAAACAAAATGAAACAGAACAACTATTACAACAAAATAAGACAGGCTGGACAAGTGTGGGCTAGAGCATGGTGTATCAAGTAGATTTCAAGTATCAAGTAGATCAAGCAAATTCGATGATGGAAAGCTAAGAGACAATATTCTGTATAGCAAGAGAAAAACAGAGAAACAGAAAACAAAGGATTCATTTTAAAAGTTGCAAGGGATTATAAATTAAATTATAGAGACCAAGCTATTAATTTGTACAATAGGATGAAATGGGTTAAATAGCCCTATTATTATAAAAGTTTCTGTTTGGATTTGAAAACTGCTCTACTCAATGTTTCTGTGTATAAAAGCATTCTCATATACAAAATAATAAAGAACTGTTAAAACCAAAGTAACAAATAAAGATTAATTATACAAATGCAAATGAACAGAAAGCTTAAATCTCAACAATGTTCTCCTAATAATTTTACTTCCGGGTTGGAGTTTGAGACAAAGGACAACCAAAGAAAAAGTACTAACTTTGTTGGACACTCCCCGCTGCAAATGACCCACCAGTGGCTACATGAACTGCGGATGCTGAGGCATGGAAGGAAGAAAAGCATACCCAGCTTTAGCTCTTGACAATAGTAGTCACCATCCTACTTGGTCTGGAGTCCTAGAGAATCCTAAACCGTGGACACACAGGATACTTCCTACTCTGATCACAATGATAGCTGTTAGGTTGGTACAAAAGTAATTGCAGTCTTTGTAAAGATCTAACAGTTCTAGGGTACATAATGGAAAGTAGTCAGAGTTACGAAGTGTCCGAGAGGAAAAACTTTCAGGAATTGTGGATGTATTGGATATACAGTCAGCACTCCATATCCATGGGTTCCATATCCACAGGTAGATTCAACCAATCTCAGATCAAGAATATAATATTCACATAATGCAGAACTCTTGGATACAGAGGGCTGACTTTTCATATCTGCAGGTTACATAGGACCAATGGCAGAACTTGATCATCCATTGGGAGCATAGGAGATGCTAGAACCAATCTTCCACAGACACTGAGAGATGACTCTATATTGGTACTGTCGAACTCAGTAAAACCTCTCTTTTTCCACGTCCATGGAACATTTGTGAAATTATAAAATTATAAAATTTCCATGAAGACTCCACAAATTCCTAAAAGTGCAAATTTTATAAACATATGTATAAGTATAACAATATAAGCATTAACAAAAACAACAACAGCAAAACTCTAATCCCTTGGAAATTGAAAAATAAAATTTCTGAATGAACACAAGGGTCAAAAAAGAAATTAGAAATTCAATTATAATCTTTTAGAAATAATAATGGTTGGAAAACAATAAATCCCAATCTATGCCATGTGACAAATACTATACTCAGAATAACATTTATAAACTTAAATATTTTATTAAAAAACAATAGAGAAGAAAGTTAAATGACATGAAAATGTAACTCAAGAAGGTAGGTGGGGTAGGTAAATAGCCAGCAAAAGCAAACGGAAGGCACTAATAAAGATATATGCTAAATTTAGTGAATTAAAGAACAGTAAAATTCAAAAAGAAGTTAACGTGCAAGTTCTTTGAGAATTCCAGGGAAAACAGAAAAACCACTGGCATCAACCTAAAGGGCACATGAGAGTGGTATTGGCAGTGGGAAGCAGGGTGCCGCACTGAGAGAGTTGATGAGGTGAGCTGTATCTCTGCAAAGCCCAGCATGGCCCGAAGACAGTCCTGCATCTGACACCCCTTCATGAGCCGCAGTCTGAGGGAATAATGTGCCTAACCTCTTCGAGTCTTAGGTACCACTCCAAATAGTAAGAAGAATGGCTGAGTCCTGAATAGAGAGACTTTTGAATAAGAATGGACCGAGTTTACATTACCAAATTGTACCAAGATATTTTGGGATTGAACTAATTTCTTTTTTCTTCAACTTTCATTTTAAGTTCAGGGGTGCATGTGCAGGATGTGTAGGTTTGTTACATAGGTAAATGTGTGCCATCGTGGTTTGCTGCACAAATCATCCCATCATCTATGTATTAAGCTCAGCATTCATTAGCTATTCTTTCTGCTACTCTCCTTCCCTCCAGCCCCCATCCAAGAAGCCCCAGTGGGTACTGTTTCCCACTATGTGTTCATGTGTTCTCAGCATTCAGCTCCCACTTATAAGTGAGAGCATGCAGTGTTTTGCTTTCTGTTCCTGTGTTAGTTTGTTAAGGATAATGACTTCCAACTCCATCCATGTCCCCTTATGGCTGCACAGTATTCCATGGTGGATGTGTACCACATTTTCTTTATCCAGTCTATCATTGATGGGCATTTAGGTTGATTCCATGTCTTCGCTATTATGAATAATGCTGCAATGAGCACACGTGTGCATATATCTTTATAATAGAAAGATTTTTTTTTTTCAGGTAAATACCCAGAAATGGGATTGCTGGGTTGCGTAGTATTTCTGCCTCTAGGTCTTTGAGGAATCACCACACTGTCTTCCACAATGGTTGAACTAATTTACATTCCCACCAACAGTAAATTTTTTTTTTCTCCACAACCTCATCAGCATCTGTTGTGTTTTGGCTTTTTAATAATTGCCATTCTGACTGATGTGAGATGGTATCTGATTGTGATTTTGGTTTACATTTCTTTAATGATTAGTGATGCTGAGCATTTTTTCTTATGTTTGCTGGCCACATGTATGTCTTTTATTGAGAAGGGTCTGTTCATGTCCTTTGCCCACATTTTAATAGGGTTTTGTTTTTTTCTTGTAAATTTGTTTAAGTTACTTGTAAACTCTGGATATTAGACCTTCATCAGATGGATAGATTGCAAAAATTTCCTCCCATTCTGTAGGTTGTCTGTTAGCTGTGATGATAGTTTCTTTTGCTGTGCAGAAGCTCTTTAGTTTAATCAGATCCCATTTGTCAATTTTTGCTTTTGCTGCAATTGCTTTTGGCATTTTCATCATGAAATCCTTGCCTGTGCTTGCGTCCTGAATGGTATTGCCTAGATTTTCTTTTAGGGTTTTTTTTTTTTTTATAGTTTGGGGTTTTACATTTAAGTCTTTAATCCATCTTGGGTTAACTTTTGTACATGGTATAAGGAAGGGGTCCAGTTTCAAGTGTCTACATGTGGCCAGCCAGTTCTCCCAACACCCTTTATCAAATAGGAAATCCTTTCCCCATTGCTTGTTTTTGTCAGGTTTGTTGAAGATTGGATAGTTGTAGGTATGTGGTCTTGTTTCTAGAGTTCTCTAGTCTGCTACATTGGTCTATGTGTCTGTTCTTGTACCAGTACTATGTTTTTTGGTTACCGTAGCCTTGTAGTATAGTTTGAAGTTGGGTAGTGTGATGCCTCCAGCTTTGTTCTTTTTGCTTAGGATTGTCTTGGCTATTTAGGCTCTATTTTAAGAGGCTGAATTCCATATAAATTAAAAGATTTTTTTCTAATTCTGTGAATAATGTCACTAGTATTTTAATAGGAATAGCATTGAATCTATAAATTACTTTGGGCAGTATGGCCATTTTCACGACATTGATTCTTCTTATCTATGTACATGGAATGTTTTTCCATTTCTTTGTGTCCTGTCTGATTTCTTTGAGCAGGGGTCTGTAGTTCTCCTTGAAGAAGTCCTTCACTTCCCCTGTTAGCTGTATTTTCAAGTATTTTATTCTTTCTGTAGCAATTGTGAATGGGAGTTCATTCATAATTTGGCTCCCTGCTTGCTTCTTGTTAGTGTATAGAAATGCTAGTGGGTTTTGCACATTGATTTTGTATCCTGAGATTTTGCTGAAGTTGCTTATCAGCTTAAGAAGCTTTGGGGCTGAGAGAATGGAATTTTCTAGACATAGAAACATGTCATCTTCAAACAAAGATGACTTGACTTCCTCACTTCCTATTCAAATACACTTTATTTCTTTCTCTTGCCTGATTTTCCTGTCCAGAACTTCCAATAATATGTAGAATAGGAGTGATGAGAGAGGGCATCCTTGTCTTGTGCTGGTTTTCAAGAGGAATGCTTCCACTTTTGCCCATTCAGTATGATGTTGGCTGTGGGTTTGTCAAACATTGTACCTGAAAGCATAACAGTCTCTCAGACCACAGCACAATCAAATTAGTACTCAAGATTAAGAAATTCACTCCAAACCACATAACTACATGGAAATTGAACAACCTGCTCCTGAATTACTCTTAAGTAAATAATGAAATTAAGGCAGAAATCAAGTAGTTTGAAACTAATGAGAATGAAGAGACTAATGAGACTAATGAGAACAAAGAAACTAATGAGAACAAAGAGAATCTCTGGGAAGCAGCTAAAGCAGTGTCAAAAGATAAATTTACAGCACTAAATGCCCACATCAAAAAGCTAGAAAGATCTCAAGTTAACAACCTAACATCTGAACTAAAAGAACTAGAGAACCAAGGGAAAACAAACCCCAAATCTAGCAGAAGACAAGAAAAAACCAAGATCAGAACTAAACTGAAAGAGATTGAGACATGAAAAACCCTTCAAAAAATCCACAAATCCAGGAGATGTTTTTTTAAAAAAAATAATAAAATAGACTGCTAGCTAGACTAATAAGGAAGAAAGAGAGAAGAATCAAATCAACATAATCAGAAATGATAAAAGGGATATCATCACTAATCCTATAGAAAAACAAACAACCATCAGAGAATACTATAAACATCTATATGTAAATAAACAAGGAAATCTAGAAGAAATGGTTAAATTCCTGGACATGTGTCCCAGGACTGAACTATACCCTCCCAAGACTTTATTTCTTGGGACTGAACTATACCCTCCCAAGACTTTATTTCCCAAGACTTTATTTCAAGTAAGAAATTGAATCCCTGAATAGACCAATAATTAGTTCTGAAATTGAGGCAGTGATATGGTTTGGCTCTGTGTCCCCACCCAAATCTCATCTCAAATTGTAATCCCATAATATCCACATGCTGAGAGCAGGACATGGTGGGAGGTGATTGGATCTTTGAGGAGTTTTCCCTTATCCTGTTCTCATGATAGTGAGTGAGTTCTTATGAGATCTTATGGGCATATAAGTGTTTGACAGTTCCTCCTAAACACACACTCTTTCTCCTGCCACCATGTGAAGAAGGTGCCTGGTTCCCCTTCTGCCATGACTGTAAGTGTGAGTGTAACTGTGAGTCAATTAAACCTCTTTCCTTTATAAATTACTCAGTCTTTGGTATTTTTTTATAGCAGTGTGAGAACAGACTAACACAGGCGGTAATAAATAGCCTATCAAACAAAAAAGCCCAGGACTAGACGATTCACAGCAGAATTCTACTAACAGTGTTAGAAAGAAGAGCCAGTACTTTTTCTACTGAAACTACTCCAAAAAGTTGAAAAGGATAGACTCCTCCTAAATCATTCTATGAGGCCAGCATCATCCAGATACCAAACCTGGCAGAGATACAACACAAATAAGAAAACTTCAGGCCAATATCTTTCATGAATATTGATGCGAAAGTCCTCAATAAAATACTGCCAATCTGAATCCAGCAGCAAATCAAAAAGCTTATCCACCACGATCAAGTTGGTTTCATCCCTGGGATGCTAGGCTGCTTCAACATATGCAAATCAATATATGGGATGCATCACATAAACGGAACTGAAGACAAAAACCATGTGATTATCTCAATAGATGCAGAAAAGGTCTTACATAAAATTCAATATCCCTTCCTGTTAAAAACTTTCAATAAACTAGGTATTGAAGGGACTAATTTTTAAACTTGGAAAGAAATAGATCAAATCTCTAACTGGGCAATATAGGGACTAGAGAAGTAAATTAAGTTCAGATATATAAAATAAAATTGGCTTTTACACCTGAGTTAAAAGGTGTATGAGTGTCACACGAACTACAAATACGAGACAAAATGTTCCACTTCTGTAGTAATAAAAGAAATACAATGTACAATTTATGAAAGTGACAACAGTTTGGTCAATGTCTGTCTTCCCCCACTCACTATGAGCTCCATGAGAACAGGGGCCAAACATGTTTTTGGTCAACACAGTACATGTGGTATACGGAAGGTAGTGGTGCTTAGTAAGAATGAGTTGAAAGAAGGAAAAAAAAAATGGGTAGGAAAGAGGAAGAGGAGGAGGGAGAGAGGGAAGAAGATTTAGAAGGAGGGTGGTGGAGGGAGAGGCAGGGGAAAGAGCAGGCAAGGGGAGTGGGTTTTTCTGTGGAATACAATTTGGAAAACATAGGCTGTGCTTTCTAAGGTCTTTGCCCTATAAATATTTATGTTGGAATGCTCACATGTGTTTAACACCCAAATGAATTTGGAGTGGGTATACAGAACTAGATTTCAGAGTATTGGAATTCTTTTAAGCATCTTGACTAATGGTAGGAGTTAAAGCTTTAAATCTTGACAACTGCAAATTACTCCAGATGACATTTACAGTGATGGGAGATGGCAAGCCATATCTGATACTCCTGTCCTCCATCTTCTCATCCCCTTTCGTAAATCTGCTTCTCCCCTTTTAAGCTTATTCATATTCATTTCTGAAAAAAACTCTTTAAATCATAACCACATGTCATCACTTTATGTGCCTTCCTCATCCCTTCCCTCTTTCCTGTGTTCCTTGCTCCTCTTATCATTCTGCCTCTATCCCTTCTTTCCCTGAACAAGTATTTATAACAAACCAATTCCATGGCCTTTCCCATTTTGTTCCTCTTCATCTGAAATTCTTTACTTTGTCCCTGTCCTTTCTAAATGTGGAGTCCAGCAGAAAGGCACTACTCTAGATGTAGCCCCACAGCTAGTACAATGCAACAGTCATATTTCTGAACCTGAATATCAGGTCTTTATTAATCCACATTAAAAGTACACTTGGTTTGGAGCAGCCCATAACGCTTTTGGCTCAGGGTGTGCTCACAACCCACTGAGCTTTCTCGGGTGCTTGGTCAGGCTAAATCATGTCCAGGCTGGACAGGTAGCATCAATAGCTGTCATGATCCTTTTCAAATGACCTGGTTATTCCTGTTATTGTACACCTTGCAGTTTTCAGGCTGTATGAAATAAATAAAACCCTCTGCAAACTTGCAGTTTGTTTGCCAAACAACAGAATGACATGAGAATTAACTTTTGTGGCCTGATAAAACCAGGACTTACGCAGTTTGAATACTTTACCAGTTTCATTCCATTGTGGATTCTATTCATTTCCTAATGAATTTACAGAACCTCTGGGCTTTTTAAAGGTGAAGCGGAAGTTGGGCTTCACCTTCACTTCGACAAGACCGGCCCTGATATCATCTCTTTTGTATTTCAGCATTTTCCATGAAAGAGTATAGAAAAGACAATGGAGTACACTGTGTTTAAAACATTTGAAAACCGGAGACTTTTACAAAGCATTCCCTCCTGTTGACATCTAAATGTCAAAGTTATCCTACCCATTATCCTTTCCATATAGGCAGGAAAAAAGGTCTTTCTTTTTTTCACTTGGCAAAGCTCTTGATTCTCCACCTCAGCCCCATGCCCTCCAACATCTTCTGCATCTCCAATTTTTTTCTGAGGCAGGGTCTTGCTATGTTGCCCAGGCTGGCCTCAAACTCCTTGGCTCAAGAGATCTTCCTGTCTTGGCTTCCCAAGCAGCTGGAATTACAGGTACATGCCACCTCACCCAGCTTGCAATTTATTTATCTCAGTGAACATCTTCCCTTTAATCTATAAACAGAATAGCCCATGCTAATCTGGCACCAGCCCAGGCTGCCTTCACTTCACCCTCCCTTGCTCATTGGTTTTGGAGTTGTGTTTGCCACCACCCTGTGTGTCCTCATCAAAGGCACCCTATCGATTTCCCAGTGTTCATTATCCTGATATCGTCACAGCATTTCTTAAAATCCGACCATTAGCCCCACTCTCCTACCACTAGAATCTCTCTTGAAACCTCTCCTCTCCCACAACATAAACCCATTCTATTGGCCCATATTTCAATGCCATCAAAGTTACTTCATTTTATGAGTTTTGGGTTATGCACGCAGCCTAACCCAGAAAATTGTGGTTTTTGTCATCCATCTCTATTAGGTCTAACCATATAAAACTACTCTTTTATAGATCAAAAATGCTCCATAATTTTGCAATGTTACCATTGGAGGAAACTGGGTAAATGGTGCATAAATTCTTTCTGTATCACTTCTCCCAACTGCCTGTCAACCTATAATTTTTCAATAAATATTTTAATTTAAAATGCTCAAATAAAAATTTCACAATTCAACCTAATAGCATTCAACAACATTCAGAAACAAATGAGTTTTTTTCTCTTTGTGGATTTTTCTATGTGTTATGAAATGCTGATGCAGAGAGCCCAACTTTATAAGCTCTAAATAACTTATAAAGACATGGAGTATTTCCAGGTCTTCCTCCATGTCATAAAAATTCCTGGAAATATTCCTTCATTATTTCCAGGAATAATTATATTTGTTCACATAGTGATTAAGCTTAAACATTTAGTAGATGTAACATTTACTTAATGCCAAATTCTTTTAACAAAGAGTTGACCTTAAAAAACTCTCATTTTTTTTTTACAAATATGTATTTCCCATGTGTTACATAATTTTTGCTACTAATGAATCCAATATCAATTACATAAGCTTAGGCTTGGATTTGGGTGAAAGAATCTAATCAACTTGGCTTTATTTGCTTATCTTTTAAAATGTTATAGATTAAAAAGTTGACTATGGATTGGGTCTAGCCATGGATCAAATACTAGAGGCATCTTTGAATCATAGAATCTCAGGATAAATGGGACATTAAGGTTGTATAACTTGGTCACACATACTTTTCCTACAACTTCTCTCTCCAGATCATCCTAAACCATCCTTGGATACTTCCAATTGCTAGATTTTGTTGTATTCCTCATCATAAGGTAGCATCTATTTCTCTGCAACTTCAGTTCATTAGTAGTAATTCTTTCTTGGGTCAAAAGAAGCAAAGTGTGGAACTTCATTAGATTTGTAAATAGTTGCACTTAGCTATTCTGTCCTCCTTTGTCTTAAATGTTGTTTCCCAAGTCCAATGTTTCCCCAGTTCCCAATTCTTCATCATGTGGCCTGACATTTGGTTTCTTTTTCATCTTGCTTGCTCTCCAGTGATGGGTTCCTGTTTGTGTTAGTCCACAGTTAAGTGCCATCTCTGCAATCTCAGCTGTGGTCTGAGAAGTCCATTGTTCCCTGCACTCATCCATCTAGATACCAGATCTAAATAATAAAGACTGAGATGATCTCATCAGATATTCTTGGATTCGGCATTCAGATTATGCTATTAACTCTTCCATCTCTTAACTACAGAACCAAAATTGTCTTTCATGTTTTCCCACTTCTCCTTCACTTCCAGATTAATGTTTTGGCTCTTGATGGTCAGGAATGGCCAGTAACAAGACAAAAATAACTTGTACCAAATTCAAAGATCATGAACAGGTCTTATATCCTTCCACACCTCAAGAAATGGTGTTTATGCAGAAACGAGTGATTAAACAAAACACGTGAGACCAAAATTGTCCATTTGTCTTCTATGAGTTTCAGGTTCAAACTTCCAATTAGATTAAAAAAAAAAACCTCTTTGGTGAAAACAAGTTAGTCAGTGATTAGCATGATTGGAAAATAATACAGATCATTGCAGAGTGTTTTCCATGACGGGAGGGGAATGGTAGCCTCTTTCTCAAATTATAGAGCAAAACAAACAACTTGTTATTTCCAGACAGGCAACAAGGCAAATGCTGAAACAGGTTTAAATTTATAAGAAGCCACATTACAAAACTGAGAGGGAAAAAAAAGTGATGAGGTGTTGGCCTGGGTAGTTCTTGCAAACCCAGAGTGCTCAGTGCTGGGAGCATCGCCCACCTCTATCTGCCTGGTGGGCTATCAGGTATTACCTGAGAAGGTGAAGCCCACCCACACGTCTGGGTCCTTCTATTTCTGAATTAGGAATGGGAGCCTGT
This sequence comes from Rhinopithecus bieti, assembly GCF_001698545.2. Classification (NCBI taxonomy): domain Eukaryota; kingdom Metazoa; phylum Chordata; class Mammalia; order Primates; family Cercopithecidae; genus Rhinopithecus; species Rhinopithecus bieti. Next base: position 756,241 of record NW_016806124.1, read on the forward strand.
CATGATGAGGGGTGCCTTCCTAAGATGCTCTGAGAGGCTAAACCCCAAGGAGGCACTAGAACCTGTTTAACCCTGTTCTTCATACAATTGCTTTCTGCCCTACATTTTCCTTTTCAATTGCCTTAAACTCTTGTCCAAGCTTTGCTATCTAACCAATCCCACCTCTGGAAAGTTTAGATTTTATCTTAAGTTATATAATATTTGGAAGCCATCAAAATACAAGCTGTATCTGGGGACTTAAATTCTAAGACAGTCATTTCTTTATTTCAGCAGGTGGCACTGTTGCAATGAGGCTGTTTCTTCTAGTGAAGACAGCATCAAGAGGAATCGGCAAATTTCAACCTTATAGTATATTTAATTCAAGGATGAAATTTTTAAAAATTACCTTAACAAGTGATGAAATTATCTTCACTTGTAATGGGACAAACCAACTTCATGTGTTGCACTGAGGACATGCCACCTTATGTGGTGTTTTTGCCAAAAATGCATGACCTGAATCGAACCCTGAGGAAACATCAGACAAACCTAAAGTGAAGGACATTCTGCTAAATAATTAACCAGTACTCTTCAAAAATATGAAATTTAGGAAGACAGAGAAGGGTTAAGGAATCATTCCGGATTAAATAACAGAAAAGAGACATAATAACTAAATGTTATACATAATCCATGATTGGATCCTAAACCAAGATTTTTTATCCTGGACAGGACATTACTGAAGCAATTTGCAAAATTAAATGTGCATTATAGGTTAGGTAGTAGTATTGTATCAGTATCTACTTTCCTGATTGTATGCTGTGGTTGTGTAAGAGAATGCCCTGGATCTTGGGAAATGCAACTGGAACTACCTAGAGATAAAGGGTATGATGAAATCATGTCTTCAAATTATTCTCATATGTTTAAGAGAAAAATATGTTTTGCATATATTGTATATTTTGTATATATGAAATTATGTCAAAATAAAAATGAAAACCCCCAATGTTATATTTTCCCTGCCCCTTACTCAACTTCTCTTTCCAGCTAATAAAAGATGCATGCTGATACCAAACTTCATTGAGAACATCCTCCTTTTTTAAAAGTTCAGAAATTGTTTTAAGTTACTTCCTGTTTCTCTTTGAGTTCTCAAGTCATCAATACCTTTAGCGACAGCCCTTGAGATATGGTTTGGTCTAATGTCATCTACTTTCAGATCGTCTACCCTTCAAATATGTTTTGTAGATTCCTTTCCAATAAGCAGTGTATGTTCATTTACTTAAACATGAGAACATGTTTAGAAAACATGATCAGAGGTTGGGCGCAGTGGTTCATGCCTGTAATCTCAGCACTTTGGGAGGTTGAGGCAGCAGATCACAAGGTCAGGAGATCAAAACCCTCCTGGCCAACATGGTGAAATCCCATCTCTACTAAAAATACAAAAAATCACTGGGGTGTGGTGATGCGTGCCTGTAATCCCAGCTATTTGGGAGGCTAAAGCAGGAGAATTGCTTGAACTCAAGAGGCAGAGGTTGCAGTGAGCCAAGATCGTGCCACTGCACTCCAGCCTGGGTGAAAAAAAAAACAAAACGAAAACGAAAACATCATCAGAATATCTAAAATCAATCACAGGATAAATCTTAGAATTTAAGAGCCAAAGGAATTTTAGAAGTCATTGTGCAAATATTGTCCCATCCCACCCTCCACATCACCTTCTGGGAGAAGAAACAGAAGACAATAGAGCTGCCATGACTTATCCAAGTGTACATGGTCCCTAGGTGCGAAACCAGGTAAAATGCCCCCCTAATTCCTGTCCTGCATCCAGTACTCCATCCCTCACTTTGCTTCTCACAGAGAAATACAGACGATAAGGTCAGATGCTGAAGACATGAAGCCACAAAATAACACAATGTAGCTCCTGTGTCGTGACAAGAAATTTAAAATACCCTATAATACTAAAATAAAAACATATGCAAAATTTACCTACATTTTCAAACTTAAAAATAGCAGACTTAAAAAATAATTGACACTTGTCAGGATTGCTTTGGACTGTACCCTCAGTCACTCCAGGAGTAGAAGGCCATTTTTTTCTACTCCATAGTAAAAGTTCTCAGAAATGACAGAGAGGCCCTGGGACAACTTAACCAACCAACAGAAAGGTGAGTTCAGCTGACAACTCAATCTGCACAGCTTTTCTGCGCAAGAGAATTTGGTAAAGGCCCCGCTGAATTTCCTCCACACTAGCAAAGTGTAGGTCACCCTGCAAACCAAACCACAGTTGTCAGCTATTACAGATACTACATGCCTGGCATCCTAGGTGCTGTGTGACCAGGAGAAGCAAGGGCCCTTCCAAAACAGCTGGCTTTGTGTGGGAAATGCCCAAAACCAACCCCTAGAACAGTGCCCCCTCCCCACCCCTGCCACACACACACACTCACAGGCCAGAGCTATATTTCCCTAACTCTAGACTGAGGCGGTTAAAAGCCTGGAGCTCGTCAGGCCCAGCACATTGGAAATCAGAAGGGACCTCCCCTGCTAATCTTTAGACAAATATTTTCTCAGCTCTGCTGACTTAGTGGTGAGTTACCAGCCTTGCACCTCTATAGTCAATTGAAGCAAGCCCACTTGGGTGGCAAGAGCACCAGTGCAAGGGGACTGCCCTGGCCACTTGCCCCATCACCACCGTCCCAGGTGAAGATGCTAATGTTCTCTTCCTCTTTTCAAGGTGAGTCAAGAAAGGACCAAAAGGAAAAGGGCAGGCAGCCCCATAGGGCACATGGCCAGATTGAAACTAAGCATAGTAACAGAAAAATAAAGCTACCTTTTTTTATAGCTGTGTTTGGGGACTGATGGATTCATTCCTACTACACCTAGTCCTCTCTTTAGCCCTCAGTTTACGAGACCAAGTACATTCGAGCTTTTTGAGTTTGGATTTGGTTGGCAATTAGGTTGGATTTCTCCACTAGTGGACCCTGAAACAAGGATTCACAAGCAAGTACTTATTTTGGTGGTGATCCCAGAAACCACTCCTAAGAGAATAGGGAAATGAGACAAGAAAGAGAAGGCAACAAAAAATTTAAAAGGTGTGGATCAAGCATGTTTCTATTGTGGGTGTTAAGCAACCCTGCTGAGAACCTCCGGGGACAGTGCATCAGAGTCACCCCATGGCAATTCTTCCTTGTTTCCAGGGGCAAGGAAGTTGCAACATTTATTCACCAATTCTCATCAGCATTCATGTGAGGGCTGTTCCTTTCAGATGGACATGAACTCCCCAGCATGAATGGGCTACCCCGCACCTGGGCTGAGGACACCTTGCTAGGACATAAAAACTCTCAGGCAGAGTTCCAGGTGCCTGCAATAGAAAGCCAACAATGATGCAAAAAGAGCGGGTGCCAAAGGGGTGGGGATGGGGCACTGGCAGCATCTACCCCAGAAAGCCCAAAGCTAGAATCAAAGAGCACATAAAGATCAGTCCCTGAATGCCAGACCAGTAGTTTACTCCGGGCTTGGTTTTCTTCCCGTCTTTAGATTCAATGTGGCAAAATGAACTAAAAGAAATCTCCAGCAGGATAGCAAACCCCACTCCACTTTGCATGGTCTTATCAATTTTATACCACCAGTGGACTATGTAGACAGAAGGGAGGGTGGCACAAATAAAATATGGTACTCGGAACCTGATTCCAGTAACATGGAAAGGCCATTTTTACATTAAAAAGAGTCGAGTTTGGAGATTTACAAGGTAAATAATCTCCCACTCAGGGCTTCTCTTGACCTGGCGGGATCCTATCTTCAACAGGCAGATTGTCATCACAATCCAAACAAGACCCTCTCCCATGAGTAACTGGAAGACCCTAGAAGCCATACTCTCTGAACTGGCTCAGGGTGATATCTCCCGGCACCCTGTCCTGATCATTTCTGCTGTGTGCTTACAACACAACATGCAGCCTCCACAAACCTTGTGTGTCATAGAGCTCCTTGTCGCCAAGCCTCAAGCCCAGCCCTCTTAAGACCGCTCCACACTCTGTATCTTGTTGACCTTTCTGCAGAAAATAAAACTGGTCCCCTTTTTTAGAACGTTTTTTCCTTGCATTAAAAGTCGTTATTCTCTGGTGGCCTTCCTCTCTCGATGGCTACTCAGTGATTTTCTGAGTTTCTCTGCTGTATTAACCTCACCTTATTACCTTCTAGGACTTTGTCCTAAGCCATAATCTCTTTTTACTTGGTATTTCTCTCTTTGGTCAGCTGTCCTCCATTATACCCCAAATATGTAACCATAACCCACAGACTCATGATGCCTACTCTATCCTTAACTCAGAATTATGCCCTGAGCTGCCTACTTACCCCTAATACCAGTACACACACATTTTATTGCCTCACCCTTTATATCTGCCCCTTCACTCTATGTGCCTAGCCTGATGCACGCCCCTATTCTTCATTCAGTCAACAAAAGCAGAGAGTAGGTCATCATCCTACATGCCTCCATCTCTCCACCAACCATCCCAGTTCCGATTCCCACGCCTTCATCACCACAAACTTTTTAGTACATCCCCTCAACCAACTTGACTCTATTTGATTACTACAGTGGCTTCGTTAGACATCCACTGTCTCTGGCTTCAGCTTTGCTCCAATTCATCTTCCATATACGCCCAGGCTCTTTCTAAAATGTAATGTTAACATGTGCCTCCTCTGCTCAAAAATGTTGGTGGCTTTGGCTTTTCAAAGCCATCAGGATTAGTTCAAATTCCTCAGCCTGACACAGGGCCACCTCCAGTTCATCATCTGCTCTCTCACTCTCTCTTGCCATTCTCTCTCTGTCTCTGTGTTTATCTTGGTCTTTGTCTCTGTCTCTGTCCCTCTTTTCTCTCTGTCTCTCTCTCTGTCTCTCTCTCTGTCTCTCTCTCTCTCTCTCTCTCTCTCACACACACACACACACACATGCTTTGTCTCTCTCTGCTTCTTTGTCTCTGTTTCTCTCCCTCTCTCTCCTCTCTCTGACTGTCTCTCTTACACACACACTCTCTTTGCCTCTCCATGTCTCTCTCTCTCAGTCTCTCTTTGTCTCTCTCTGTCTTTTCTCTCACTGTCTTCTTACACACACCCACACACAAACACAGACACACACACACGTCTCCACATCATTAGTCCTGATGCTTACACAGATACGTCCTTCCTCTCTTGGGCTACTGGTCTCTATACAGACCTCAAGGCTAATCTAAGCTGTCACCTCCTTGGTGACAGACTCTTACTCTCCCAGTCTTTAATTCATTAGATGACTTTTTTAGATGTTTTCCTGGGGTCCTCTACATTCCTTTGAAGCATCTTTGTGGCACTACCTTGTGATTGCTGAACTGTGTTCTCACTGAGAACACGGACCATGTGTTTTCATGCTGATTTTCCCAACTTGGAGCACAGAATTTGGTTTGGAGTTGAAGTCCCCTAAATATTTGATGAATAAATGAAAATGAATAAATAAATGACACCTGATAGTGCAGGGCATGGAAAAGTATAGTTTGACAACGGTCGACATTCATGCTTTTCACCCTTTCTTCCTGCTGTCCGTTTCCATTACAACCTGCTTAGGGCAACCAAAGCTGTGGCTGACCCAGGTCTCTCAGGGCCTCCTAAGCCAGCTCTGAGACTAAGACTGGAGAGGAATGCTAACTTGCCTCGACTGGAGAGGAATGCTAACTTGCCTCGACTACAAGTTCCAGAAAATTGATTTTTCCAGGCCTGCATGGCTTGGCATAAAAGTCAGACAATTTTTATTGAATCTGGTCCTGGTTGGTTAGATTTTTGACCTTAGCAATGTGGCCAATAGATTGGACCATGAATACTTTTTTTCTAATTTTTGCCACATGGGCTCATGTTTCCCAGGTCAGCCAGTAGGTTCAGTCATCATTGGCTTCCCTTGGGATCTGTTTTCCCTGTTCCCGTGGCATCTGTAATTGTGAATAAGCTTGTGGGTGCATTTCTGAGGAGCGGTGCGATGGCAATGGTGTGCACTATAGGAGATGTGTGCCAACTGGTACGTGGTTGCTGTTTATGTTTGTCAGTGGTCCCTGTAATTGGAAGGCTGTATTGCCTTGCAATTATACAGAGGATAATAAAAAGAAAATTGGGGAAAACGTATAACATCAGACATAAACCAGTGATATTTTGTAATTTTACACAAATACAATACAGGTTTTTTCCCCCAAAATCTACTCAACTGTAGTGAATACTGAAAAGAGAAAACTCCACTTTAAAATGCAAGCACAAACGAATAGCTAATCTTTGGGTCCTTGAACATGATACAGTCCACTATAACCATACACACCCTCTGTCAGAATTCAGTGAAGGCAGGAATCCAGGGTGGTTGTTTTCCAATGAAAAGCATTAACTAAGAGGTGTAGGAATGCAGCATGCTATAGAGAAAATGGATACTTTGTATGGTTGCAGGGATTCTACCACATCTTTCTAAGATTGCCACTGTAGTAAACCTTGTCAATGCAGACTTCTCTAGCTCCGACATTACTCTATTGTAAAGAAAAAAAAAAATTATTCTTCTGAGAATATGCAAGTTTTGACTTTTTTAAAAGAGGAAAATCTGAACATTCATTTTAAAATAAAACTAAAATTAAGGTTTCTATCAACAACCTATTCTATTAGATTCAGGAAAATAATATTATTTAAGGGATTATTTATTGTTAAAAAATGAATCTATAAAATCTGGTATCCCTTAATGTAGGCATATTGTGAAACTTTTGAAAACTTTAACTGAGTGCTTGTTAATATAATTACACTATGATATGAAAAATCTTTGGGAAAACAGAAATACACACCATCACTGCCCTCTCAGTTCAGGCTTTGGTTAGACAGCATCTTACTGCCTTCTTACACATTCTCAGACTTTTCCACATTCGCACACTGTCTCAGTCTATTTTTTGTTGCTACAACAGAATACCTGAAGCTGGGTAACATATAAAGAAAAGAGGTTTATTTGGCTCATGGTTCTGGTGGCTGAAATTCCAAGATTAGGCAGCTGCATCTGGTAATGGCCTAATGCTGTTTTCACTAATGATGGAAAGTTTAAGTGGGGGTGAGCATGTGCAAAGAGATCACATGCTGTGGGAGGAGGCAAGAGAGAGAAACAAAGGAAGCCAGATTCTTTGTCTTTGGTCACTCACCCGTGAGTGAGGGCATTCATGTCTTCATGAGTGATCACATCCATGACCCAAACACCTCTTATCGGGCCCCAGCTCCCAACGCCACCACACTACGAATTAAGTTTCAACATGAGCTTTGGTAGGGACAAACAAACAATATCCAAACTATAGAACACATTTACAGAATGTTTCAGTTACTTTTCTTTCTTGCTGCATGATCATAGGACTTGCAGTACAGCTGCACAACTAAAGTATAATAAAAACAAAAAAATGTATTATGGTACTTTCTCAACCATACTGGCCAAGTTTTAAATATCTAATTCATGTATTATACTAATGGACTCAAGAAGTGCCTCTGTTGTTATTCATACATATGGTTATATTTTAAATCTTTCATTTACTAAAATAGCAAACATGATTTGCACTGATTTATAGCTTCAGCAGCTTTTTCTCCTCATGGCACTGTCTTCAAGGGCAGCATGCAGAACTCTGAAAAGCTTCTGTGAAGCAGGATGGTGAGCTGTTTCCTCACGCTGTAATGTAAGGGAGCCCATCCACCCTCACTCATATCATTTCCAGAGGATGCATGTGGGAAGCAGAAACATGAGAAAAGATCACACTCCCTGAGCCAACATTTAGCTCTTGATCTCTACAGGTAACTGTGTTACCTGCTCATGGAACCAATTGGAAAGCCATGAGTTTCCTCAAGGAAATGGCCTAGATGAAGTATGACCCTAACTTTTTTTTTTTTTTTTTTTTTTGGCAGGATACAGGGTTTCTGAGCTTCTTTAGACTTAACGTGCTTAGCATCTGGACTGGCTTAACTTTCCCTCAGCAATGTTTTGGATATTTTAATGGATAGGAAGTGCCTTCTCATTTTCTCTCCTTTGGGGAACCAAGACTTATGTACAGATTTTCCTCTCAGGTTTGAATGCGAGGTCTCAAGTCAAAACTAGGACTTTTTTCCTCCCCTGAAAAATGTCACATGCCCAATGTCCAGGAACATCCCTTTGGTGGAGGGGAAGAGCAGCACAGGGGTTTCATGTGTGCAGAGCATCAAGGAAATGAGCAGGCTCCTTCCCACAAAGTCCTTCATATAGGGGACGGGGAAGATAGGCATAGAAGGCCAAGCTTCCTGCTTCATTATAACTATTTTTAAATTTATGACTCTTGTCTCTTTCAGTTTTGAAGGGGCATTTTAAAGGTATTTTCTTGGCTACCAGCTAAGGTTTATTGAAAACTAAAGCCAGAGTTAAGGAAAAATGTATAGGATGGGCAAGTTGACCTCCTGGGGCCAGTAACACCCATTTCCCGTCCTTATGCAGTCTCTGAAAATGTTTCAGAGTTTATCATCTTCAGCCAGCAGAGGAGATGATCAGTGTTGGCAGATGGGTTTAAAGATCTCACAATAAAATCAACTGCAATCAGATACAAAGCAGAGAGTCTTTCTCCTTTATTTACATTGAAACAACCCTAGGATGATAAGAAAAGTGATTCAAAAAGAAACATGATATCTGGTCTTTCAAAGATAAATGAAATTCTTAAGAGCCATGAAAGTCCAAGACCAAGGGCCAACATCTACCAGTGGAGCCTCTGATGTGAAAAAGTGACCCACAGCTATGATTCCATCCTGGGATAGCTTCACCCTTATGTAGCTTCTCTACACTGCTTCACAAACACCCTTCCCTCCACACCAGATAAAGCTTGAAAACCCAAGGAGATATACTGAGAAAATGACTACAGCTCTTTGTTCCCTAATTTGTCTGTCTTTAACATAAGTAACAGAGCCAATGACCTCTCCCCTCACACAACCTGCTCTACAGCTGAAAGGTCCAATGACAAAAGGCACCTTCACCTTGGAGGGTACAAGAACTCCACATTACTCAGAGATGTGTTACACATAAAAGAAAAGGAAACTGAGAGAAGTGATGGATAATTCATTTCCAGAGGAAGTAGAATTAAATGGAAGTATACACTTCAAAAAAAAGAAAATGGCTAGTATTACAGAACAAACGGAGGCTGCCAGAAACACATACTTTTTTTGTCAGAACACTTTTTATTGGACTCTCATTGTAATAATTAGCAGTCTCACACAAACTTAACCAAACAATCCATACCAATTCCCACTTCTGCTAAAGGTTCTGTCTCAGTCACATCCATCTAATTTTTAAAAAATTTTCCTTTGAAAAGTCAATATATTGAGTCTCTCAGTTGTTTTTAGTTGAATTCTGGGGCAACAAATTTCCATAGCATGAGAAACTTCTCAAGTGCATAGTTAGATATTTCATGTTTACTTTTTTTATTATTTATTTATTTATTTTTTAGACGGGGTTTCCCTCTGTCACCCGGGCTGGATTACGGGTGGTGCGATCTCCGCTCACTGCAAGCTCCGCCTCCCAGGTTCACGCCATTCTCCTGCCTCAGCCTCCGGAGTAGCTGGGACTACAGGCGCCCACTACCACGCGTGGCTAATTTTTTGTATTTTTACAAAAAATGTCACCGTGTTAGCCAGCACGGTCTCGATTTCCTGACCTCGTGATTCACCTGCCTCGGCCTCCCAAAGTGCTGGGATTACAGGCATGGGCCACCACGCCGGCCTCATGTTTAATTTTATACAGACAAAAGCATTAATCTAAATACACTTTAAATTTTTTAAATGCACTTTAAGTTTTAAAGTGTATTTAGACTAATGGAAAATGAATTAAATTGTCTGAAATTTATTCAGTTTTGTGCTTAAGAAATATTTGCCATCTAGAGATTGCAACTTCATTTTAATGGAAATAAAGGAGAAGGAAAAAGTGCAAAGTAGGACAAAGAAATTCTGTCCTTGGAATGGGGGAAGATTCAGGGGATTTTCCAAATACAGGAAGACACAGCTTGCATTGATACCTACACGTTCTTAACTGTTTCCTATACCCAGCTCATAGATGAATTTAGGTGTCCAATGTTGAAATAATTTTAAAAATACTGAGTGAGTAGCTCATGAAAATAAAAACTTATCGTTGTGATGGTTGATGACTGTAACAAAGATTTATTGATCCCAACTGGTAAAATAAAATAACACTGAATTAACTGGCACAGGAAAATAAAATTTCAAAAGAAATTCTTAAATTGCAATTTTTTCTTTTAGCAAGGAAAAATATATTCACTCAACTGAGTCACTCTGAACCAGTTCAGGCTCTTCTTTGACTGGAATATTACACAATATTCAACATATGAAAGAGATCAATGTGAAGCTGCAAGGCTGAAGCAGGATCCCAGAAACTAGAGTTCATGCCCCACTAGCTGTGGACCAAAGACACCATACTCTAAATATACACAAATGCACAGGTCAGTTATTTTCAAGATCCTTCATCAACATGGAACCAAAAATCCCAAATAAAATACTAGCAAATAAACAAAAAATAGAGATATTTTAATATATTACTGTAGAATGTTTTCTAAGATAGATTGTTAAAAAAGAAACAAGCAAAGTGTAGGAAAAAATATATTCTATTCTAGCACTATTCAGAAAAGGAAAGTGATATGAATATAAGTTTCTGTAAATTTTCTTTTTAAAATGTATTAGAAAACTAAAATTAAAATATTTTAAATGTTGACTTATGGCAGAAAGAGAGACTGAGATAGAGAAGACAGAAATGGACATTAAACCTTTTTGAATATATCTTATTTTGCACGCTTAATTTTGAAATCATGTAAATATTTTTATATAACTTGAAAAAACAAATACATAAAATAATTTCTAAA
>NW_016806124.1:767337-784413 GCF_001698545.2 Rhinopithecus bieti
TTCTGTAAATTTTCTTTTAAAATGTATTAGAAAACTAAAATTAAAATATTTTAAATGTTGACTTATGGCAGAAAGAGAGACTGAGATAGAGAAGACAGAAATGGACATTAAACCTTTTGAATATATCTTATTTTGCACGCTTAATTTTGAAATCATGTAAATATTTTATATAACTTGAAAAAACAAATACATAAAATAATTTCTAAAATAAAATAAAGAGCAACTATGTATATAGTTTGTGGTATAAACACACTCAGAGGAACTATTTCTAGTTACTTTAAAATATATTATTTGACTGTACATTACTAGTTGGACGTGTCCTAAGGACAAGAAGAACTGTAAAACCATGTTCAAGGCTCTTTTTTATTTGTATATAGGTTTTTCCATTATCTTATTATATGTAGTAACAGTGGTGTTGTGTGTGTTTTGTAGGATAAAACAAGTTGTTATGTTGGCGTTTGTGGGAATAAGGTTTTCCAGTATGACCTCATGATGCATTTTATCTGTTTTAAAAAATCATTTCCTAGTGGTAAAAATGTAAAGTGAAGAAAGTATTTTACTTTACAGTGAAAAGAACTAGAAACAATGGCACAAATAACATGTCACCCAAGCTGTGATCTTTAAATATCATTTCCCATTGAAAGGAACAGGCTCTCCTTTGCAAAATGAATGCAAGACTGGAAAGGAATTGTGCAAAACGAACTTGAGACACATTATTATAGGAAAAAAACAAGGATGCAATTAGGACTTCTGGAACAACTATGAGGAAATCAGCAACTTCTCTCCCCAGTGAAACAATGATCAATTTTTGATTATTATAAAACACAACCATTTGAAGTCTTTGGAAATGGACCTAAGGGCATACAGCAAATTGAGAAGCATTTATTCAATAAAATCTATGAAACCTTGGAAAGAACAGTGTGGCCGAGAGGATGGCAGATCTTTTTACTCCCAGGACACAGTCATAAGGCTATGGCTTCACCCCAAGAGGGGCAAGCTGCTGGCATCTCTTCTCCCCTCTGTTCTGGGAGGTGCAGTCAAGAACTGGGCCTCATTTCCACTCATTTGGTGGAGGGTCTATCTAAGGATTTTTAGGTCAAGAATACCAAGGCCCTGATTACTGCCTGTCCACAGTTTCTGCTTGTATGTTATAGGTTCCCCTCAGAGAGGGGCAAGCTGAGAATGCCACAAGCTACTATACTTAATCTCAGCTCCCACTTATAAGGTAAAGGTGTAAATCTGGAAGAAGACCACCCTCTCCACCTCCAGTTCTGGTACAATAGAGCACTAGAGGTTCTTCCCAGAGGGAAGGGCAAGATTGGAACACTGGAAGCTCTACAGATCTTCTCAGAGAAGGGCTGATAATATCTGGAGAAACTCAGGTCTCAAGGCATTGTGGAAAATAATAGAGATCTTAGCGGTGAGCAATTAAGAAAAGTCTAAAAATTCATCAATACAGTTGTGACAAAATAGCTGACCAGCCAAAAGTTTAACAGAGAGAAACAGAGTGGGGGAAAAAAAAAAAAGAAATAAAAAGACTGCTAAGACTACGTTGAGCCCTGGGGTTCTGAAAACTGTGTATATGTGCTAGGCTGCACTCACCCAGGAGCAGCCAGACTGAGCACTTGAAAACTACTAGCCCCTGGCAAACATGGGGTGAACTTGAAACTATACACATATTCATTAACAAAGGGCCAAAGTCCTACAAACTTAAAGGGCACTAACTCTGACCAGTCTTTGAATGAACACTAAACTATGCTGGGCAAACAGTGGCTTCCAGGATGCAAGCTTAAAAAATAAAAACAAAGAAGAAAAGACTGAGCAGTGACATCAGAGGCAACCCTGTGGAGGAAGCAGAATTTAGAGATTTAGTTCAGGCAAACCATTATTCAAATAAACCAATGAAACCCAGCAACATCAGCATGCTGATAGGAGGCACTAATTAATTAAGATCCAGAGTTGCCACAATGTATCATCTAAAATGTCCAGTTTTTGACAACAAAAACAACAACAAATGAGACACGCTAAAGAAACAAGATAGTGCTATCAGTATACAGAAAAAAAAAGTGAGTAATAAAAGCCACCTTTCAGAGAATCCAGATATTGGATGTGGCAAACAAAAATTTTAAAGCAGCTATTATAAATAAGATCAAAGAATTAAATGAAGCTATGTTTAGATGATTAATGGTGGTTTGACGGCAATGATTTACCAAATAAAGAATACCAGTAGAGAATAGAAACTACTTCAAAAACAAATAGGAATCCTGGAATTGAGATATACAATATCTGATATGAAAAGTTCACTAGAGGTGTTCAACAGTACATTTCAACTGGCAAAAAAGGGAATCAGCAAACTTGAAGACAGATGATTAGAGATTTACAATCTGAATAACAGAATGAGAGAATGATGAAAAATGAAAAACTCTTCAGAAAGCTATGAAAATCATTAAGCATACCAACAGACACATAATGGGAGTATCAGAAGGAGAGGGATGAGCAAAATAAGATATAAAATATGTTTGAGGAAGTAATGATTGAAAATGTCTAATGTATGATGAAAAACATTAATCTACACAACCAAGACTTGAGATAGTTATTGCCCTTTAAGTTTGTAAGACCTTGGCCCTTTGTTGATGAATCTGTGTATAGTTTGGGGAATGCTTTCAAGTCCACTCCACATCTCGCCAGAGAACAGCAGCTTTCTAGTGCTTAATCTGGTTGCTCCTAATATAGACAGGAGACAGGGAAATATTGAATAGAAGAGGGTGGTTCCCCAGCAAAGGCCCCAGCCTCAAGCCTGAAGACCTGCAGCCCTAAATAAAGATAGGCATTTCTGTTTTTGCACCCAAAAAGTTGCCTTTTGTCCCACCATGCCCCCACCATCCTGCCCCCATACAAACCTTAGACCTCAGCAAGCACACAAACAAGTGGCTGAACATCGGGACCAGCAGACCAGCTACAGTGAAACAACGCACCAGAGAAAGACAGAAGAGGAGGGATGTCTGGCATCAAGGGGAGTTCAGCCAGGAGCGGTCAGAGAAGTGTCTGGCTGCTGGGCAACCTGATTCTAGGGGAAGACCACTTTCCCACTCCATCCCCCATTTCTGGCTCCCCATGCATCTCACTGAGAGCCACCTCCACCATTTAATAAAATCTTGCACTCATCCTTCAAGCCCATGTGTGATCTAATTCTTCTGGTACACTGGGCAAGGACTCAGGATATAGAAGACTGTCACACTGACCCTCTGCCCTTAAGATAAGGTAGAGGGACCACTGAGTTGATTAACACAAGCCATCTGCAGACAGCAAAGCTGAAAGAGCACACTGTAACACATGCCCACTTGGGCTTCAGGAGTAGCAGACCCCCACCGCTAAATGCTGCCATGGGGCCGGAGCCCAAAAGCGCTCACACCAGCCTCTGCACCTGCCTGCCTGCATGGTCCCCTTAGGGGTTTGAGTTGTGGGGTTACCAAGTAGGCAACACCCCTGTCTCAATGTCCTGTGAGAGGAACCAGGGAACTGTCCCATTTCACTCCTGGGTGAGTGCAGTCTGGTATATGTACATAGCCTTCAGATTCCCAGGACTGAATGTAGTCTTACTAGGCTTTTATTTTTTATTTTAAAATATTTTTCTTTGGTTCTTTCTGTTAAACTCCTGGCTAGTCATCTATTTTGTTTACTGTAATTAGTTTCACTGGGTTAATAGTCTTTTTTAATTTCTCACCACCAAATCTAAACTTCAAGTAGGATAAACACAAAGAGATCCAAACATAGATATATTACAGTCAAAATGTTTCAGGACAAAGAGAAAATCTTGAAAACAACAGGAGAGAAAAAAACTTGTCTTTAGTCATGTACAGTGGAACCCTAATAGGCTTAAAAAATGACTTCTCATGAGAAATGAGGAGGAAAAAAGGCTGTGGGACAATGTACTCAAAGTATCAGGAAAAAAAATCTGTCAATCAAAAATCCTGTATTCAGCAAAACTAAACTGTCTTTCAAAAATGAAGGCAAGAGAAAACTGATGCCTAGCATGACAGCATGAGTAGGTCTGCTGATTTACTCCCCAGGGAAACTAATAAAAAATATTTTAAAACAATCTTTTGGAAATAACCCTAAAGGCAAATAGTAAATGAATAAACATCTGTTGAAGAAAATCTATAAAAATTCAGTAGCAGGCTAATCATGGTGGCTTATGCCTGTAATCCCAGCACTTTGGGAGGCTGAGGCACGCAGATCATGAGGTTAGGAGATTGAAACCATCCTGCCTAACATGGTGAAACCCCGTCTCTACTAAAAATACAAAAAAAAAAAAAAAAAAATTAGCCGGGCATGGTGGCACGTGCCTGTAGTCCCAGTTACTTGGGAGGCCGAGGCAGGAAAATCACTTGAATCCAGGAGGCGAGGTTGCAGTGAGCCAAGATCACGCCACTGAGCCACTGCACTCCAACCTGGGCAACAGAGTGAGACTCTGTCTCAAAAAAGAAAAATTTCAGTAACAAAGTTGAGACTATGTGGTAGATGAACCAATACCTTGCCCTCTTTCCTCCTCTCTCAACTTAACAAGGCAGAGAGTCTTCTCCAAAATGCTACAGCCAAGAACACGGCACTTCCTATTTCCCAAAATGATTAGGACTTCAGCATTTCTCATCCTATTCTCAGTTACTTGTTGTTGAAGCTAATTCCCAGGCAAGTAATGGCAAGAGGTGGAGGTTCCCCTTATCTGCCCAGGCCCCACTTAAAAGAGGCTCTACCATAGGCACAGTATGCTGAGAACTCAGAAGCCCAAATTGTCCTTTATCTGGCTCATAAGGCTGTAGGTTCATGCTAGGAGAGAGAAGTCAGGAGTACCTCCTCAGTCTGCTATCCCCTTCACCCAGTGCTCAGCTCCTAGAGTGGGGGTATCACTAGGAGAGAAGATTTCCACTTCCACTACTGCCAGCTCCAGAGCACCGGCTCAGAATTTTCCTGGGAAGATAAATAATCTATAATATATATAGCTCTTACTCTCTTCCCAAGGGAACTGACTTTATTTACAACAGAGCATGGAGAAATTTAAACCTAAAGTCACCCTTAAGAACAGTGGATATTGTGGTGAAAGACAATTTGGGGAACTTTCTTGTATTTAATAAAGATACTGTTAACCAACGAGTTTGCCAGAGAGAAACAAGGAATAAGACATGTAGAAAAACCCTTCTGGGTTAGAATAAATATTACACAGGACATTAGAAACTTTTCTTTCAAAGGAGCCATACTTGATTGGATTGGTATGTAGAGCAATATATGCCCCCAGGAATTATTGCAAACAATAGAGTAATCAGTTAGCATTAGTGGAGTTTAATATCTGAGTTGGTCAGGAAAAGAGACTACCAATACCAGTGTCATCCCAAGTGACTACAGACATATTCAAAACTGCACCTCCCTAAGAAACAACCTCAGAGGTTTAGCACTGTTGGGGGTAAACAGACATCACTAAAATAATCCAGCCACTCACTAAAACATAAAGAAGCAACTAACAATACAAGCTAAGGGTTGGGGAAGGGCTATTACCCAGAGTTGCTGCAACACATATGATCTAAACTGTCCAGTTTCCAAAATAAAGTGATGAGGCATGCAACGAAACAGCAAAATACGAGCCATATACCAGGAAAAAGCAGAAAACATAAATTGTCTGTGAGAATGACAAAACATCAGATTTAAGAGAAAAGGACTTCAAAATAGCCATTATAATTATGTTCAAAGAACTAAGAGAAAGCATGATAAAAGGTGTAAAGTATAATGATAACATTGCATCAAAGATAATACAAGTTGAATCCCTAATCTGAAAATCTGAAATCTAAAATGCTTTAAAATCCAAGTGTTTTGAACATTATGATGATACTCAAAGGAATGCTTCACTGGGGCATTTTCAATTTTGATTGAAATTGAAATTTTTTTATTAAGAGTGCTGAACCAGTCAACAGATAATGCAAATATTCCAAAATCCACCCAGCCCAAATCTGAAATCTGAAATACTTCTGCTCTTAAGCATTTCAGATAAGGGATGTTCAACCTGTATTAATAAATAGAAATAAATTATAAAAGAGAATGAAATGGAAATTCTGGAGTTGAAAAGTATAATAACTGAAATTTTAAAATTCACTAGAGGATTCAACAGAGATTTAAACTGACAAAAGAGAAAATTAGTGAACTTGAGGATAAATTGATAGAGATTATACGAGCAGAAGAACAGAGATAAAAGAAATAAAGAAAATGATGGCAGACTGAGAAAAATGTGAGACAATGTCACCTGTACCATGTAGGCATACCTAAAGGTGTAGAGAGAAAAAAAGGAAGAAAAAAATTTTTAAAAAACGTTCAGAAAGCTTCTCAAATTTATTGAGAAACAATAACTCACACATCTGGAATATTCAACTGGGACAAACACAAAGAGATCAACAAACAGATACATCATAGTAAAAATGCTAAAAGTCAAAGGCGAGAAGAAAACCCTGAATGCAGAAAGAGAAAAGCTCATCACTTACGATGGAACCCCAGTAACATCAACAGGCTGACTTATCAACAGAAACAATGAAAGACAGAAAGCAGTGGGATGAAACAGTCAAAGTGCTGAAAACAAAAAACTCAACCAATAATTCTACATCCGGCAAAGCTGTTTCACTATCTTTCAAAAATGAGAGTAAAGTAAGACTTTTAAAATAAATAAAAACTGGTCATTTGTTGCTACCAGATTAATCTTACAAGAAATACTGAAGAAAGCCCTTCAGACAAAAAGCAGGTGACCCTAGACACTAATTTGAATTCACATGCACAGACAAAGAACGTTGGTAAAGATAATTTTGTAATTTTATAAAACAGCATAAAAGCACATTTTCTCTTTTCTTGTATAAGTTATTTAAAATCAATTGTATAAAATAATATGCATATGTGCAATGTAATTTTGGGCTTATCACATATAAATTTGCAACATATGGAAAATGTATTTGCCAATACTAGCAAAACGGAGGTGACAGGGAGCAAAACTGCATTCGGATAGATGGTAAATCAATAACTATAACAACACATTATTGGTTTGTAACATCAATAGAGGTAATTATATATATATATAAATAATGTCAAAAAAGGGGAAAATGAAATAGAGCTATAATGGAATAATGTTTGCATATATAACTGCTATTAAGAAAGTGCAAATCCAAAGCTGATTCTGATAAATTAAGATACATGTGGTAAACCCTAGAAGAACTATTTTTAAAAAGACCTCAAGGCTGGGCGCGGTGGCTCAAGCCTGTAATCCCAGCACTTTGGGAGGCCAAGACGGGCAGATCACGAGGTCAGCAGATCTAGACCATCTGCTGGTGCGTTGTTGTGAACCAGCGGGTGATAAACCCCGTCTCTACTAAAATAATATCAAAATTAAACTAGCCGGGCGATGGTGCGGGAGGCACCTGTATGTCCCAGTCTACTTTCGGGATGGATGGACGCGCCAGGAGAATTGGCATAAACCCCAATTATATGGGGAGGCGTGGAGCTGCTCATGTGTATGTCAGAGATCGGTCCACTGCACCGAGCCTCGGCGACAAGAGCCTAAGACTGCGGTCTCCAAAAAAAAAAAAAAAAGAAAAAAAAAAAAAAAAAAAAAAACCTCGAATATACTTTTTAGTGAAAAAGAGTTGTTATTTCTAATGTTAGGCTACATTAGAAAACATCCACTTAATGCAAAATAAGCAGTGAAGGAGGAATAAAGGAATAAAATTACATGAGACATAGAAAACAAAAACTAAAATGGCACATAAAAATCCAACTACGTCAATAATAGAACTAAATGTGAATGGAGTAAACAATTCAATCAAAAGTTAGATATCACCACACAGTATTTTAAAAAATGATCCATCTATATGCTGTCTATAGGAGACAACATTTATATTCAGAGATAAAAATCCATTGAAAATAAAAGGATGAAAGAAGACATTAAAAGATATGGGAAAATATTAAAGAAAAGTGTCTGTAGCCAATGGGCTTAAATACTACATAAAAGCAGCATACCCTTCTGCCTGGGCAAAAGAGAGTTCTGCCATGGGCCCATACTTTAAAGCCCTCAAATATCATACCAAAAAAACCCAAAGTTAATAAATACAGGGCACCTTAATCAGAACATGACCCTAAGCAGCCACCTTAGGACTAACGTAGTTGAGGCCCCAGGTAAATGCTTCTCTACATTTTTTGCCTTACGTCTTCAAAGCAAAGGGTGACTGCATGGAAAGGCAATGAAGACCAGCATGCTATGCCTCTGTTGACGTCAGAGACAGACATGGCTTCAGAACACAGAGAGTTTTAATCAGTGGAAGCATTTAGGCAAAATAAGTAAGTACAAAACAAAAATTCATTTTCTCTCAGAAAACATAATGACAGCAAGTTCTTGGGTAACAAAACATCATTTTCCAGTGGTGCCAATCATTCATTTTCTTATTTTCTGTGTGTTTTCTGTATGGTACCAGAGTATTCATGGATTTTCACATTATTAGCAATATTTGCATTTTTGTTGAGGAATATTTATAATATTAACAATAAATATTACTTTTAAATATATATGTATAAAATGCACATACTTACCCATATATATGTATACATATATATGCACATAGACATGCAGGTACAATTCTTTACATTTGGGATTTGGATGAACATTGAATACATCAATTACAAGAATTGCAAATAACCTACTTTTGGTTATTTGATGCCTATATGACCAACTTTTTACTTAATATGGCATTGTGAATATTATCTTTTATCACCTAATATCTAATTAATTCTCTATTTTGGACCTTTATATTTTCACTTTTGCTTCCATAATTATGGATGAGATAAACAGCATTACCATCAAAGCTCTGCAAGTATTTATGGGATAATATTCTAGAAATTATTTGCTGAGTTAAAGGAAACACAAAATTTTAGCATGGGTTGTATTACAGTAATCAGTAATTATTTTAGTTCGATAAGCTTAATAAACATTTGAGTAAATGTGTCATAATTAGAGCATCTCATGAATAGCATTCTGTTGTCTTTTAAATTTTCAGATAAATAACCAAATTTAATACATCAAAGAAGCAATCATGAATGTCAAACGATCAAATTTTATCTCGGAAAATGCCTACAATTTTAGTTTCTCTAAAAGTGGGCATTCTTGGTCAACCGTGAATCTTTTTAAAAAGATGTCCCACACACTTGGACAAAATATATAGAGACATGTTACATGAATATGCATTTGTGTTTATTTATTTGTGAATGATCATTACAATACACATGCTTTGGAAAGATATTTGAGTAGTTACACCATAAAAATACGCCATGGTTTGGAGGATTTCTCCCGTTGAAAGCCTCTGTAGTTCAAAGAGAAAATTTATGCTTTGGGTAAATATTTATTTACAAAAGAAACCAACAAAACAAAATTTTCTTCTTACTTTTCTTTTAAAGTCAAGCTTTCTTTAAGGGAAAACACAATAAATATTTGGTAATAGGGAGCAGACCCAAAGTTACAGAATAAGAACTATTTAATACCAGATAACAAAACAGAGTCATCAAAGGAAAACTCATCTTAAACTATTTATAGCATAACCGTCGCCCATCTTACAAAGGCTTTTATGTGATATTTGGTTATTCATGTGATTCCTACCAACATATGTGTTTATGCTATTTTGAAGGCAACTATTCAACCAACTATATTGTTCAATTCATCTATTAAGCTTCAATGTTCTTTCACACAAAGATGTTTTTGACAAATTGGCCAATATTTGATCTACAGTTTATATTTTCCTACTTTTTATGCAGGGAAAATTAATACTTATCTTCATGTAACACTTTACTGAACAAAACTAATAAGCACTCAACAGGAGTTTCAAACTGAAGTATATATGAGATTCAAATACATTAAATAGAATTCTTGCAAAAACTTGCCAATTCACAGGTCATGTGGTTTAAATTTTTACATATTAATTTGACACTCATCACTCTAACTTAAGCATCATAAATATGCAGAAATAGTGCACAGTATACGAAATTGGGAAGTTGCTTTCTCTCTTATGTCCATGACGCACTCTATTAATTACACTTTGTCTTCCAAAATCTCCCTGATCAGTCCTATGCCACTGACTGAGAAATCCCCTGGTTAAATGAAACTCCAGAAGGTCATTAAAGAAGACTTCCATTTGTCAGTCCAGACTGTAGCTTTTAACCTCTTCTTGGACTGTTTCAAAAAATATGCTGGTGGTGACTCTAGTTCAAGTTAGGCCTCACCTGAGGCCACAAATTGTGGAGAGTCAATAATCAGTAAAGCCTGCTGAGTTATAATTTCACTCAGGGAACCCTACAACCAGAACCCAAGAACTGAGCTGACACAGGCACACTTGGGACAATGGTGATGTGGGTGTGAGGCTGTGGGAGTGTGATAGGGCAGGAGTGTTCATTTTTATAAGAAAAGCTCGTGTGAATGTTCTGTTCCTAGATGATTCAGGATTTTATCTGAATCTTAATAAATTTCTCTGCTATAGGACCTTGGTTTCCCAAAACATCTCTAGAAGACAAACGGTTGTTCCTAATTCTTGTCCTGAAATTTTGGACTCCCTTCTAACCTGGCTCCTCTGTGGCCATAGCTGCTTATACTTGTTCTTGGCCTTTTTTGGAGCTTTTTTCATTTAACCCTAAATTAGTTTCAGACTTCACTAGAATCAGAAAAGTGAAATGACTCTAGATGCCCCTCGCTCCTGCTAATGATAGCTGAATAGAAATGTCAACACTTCAGTGAAATGTCTCTGGCAAAGCATCTAGCAAGACTGTGTATATTGTTTTAATTAGGCCATACGATATAAAGTCTTTTTAAAAACAGAGAACTAATAGGAAAAGTAATTTTTCAGGAAACATAATTATCTTTTGATTACATATTGTTGCATTTGAAGAAAATAGTCTAATAACTACATCTTTAGACATTTTAATCTATATTTTCATAAGGCACAGTTTTTTTCTTCTAACACCAAGGAAATCATACTGCAAAGAAGACAGATTTTAAAAAAAAGAGACATTCATTTTTAACTTGTTACAAACCAAAAGCATTTAAAGCCTTATAAACTTGTTTATTAGAAATAAAAATGTTTTTACATCCCTCTTGACATGCTTTGATTTTTCTCCAAAGATGTATCCCTCCCATAGCTAAGAGAAGAAAGCATGTTCAAAGTTTAAATTGCTATTTATTTGTCATAACTAGTATGTGCTCTCCAACCTCTCAGCAAAGATGACTGACTGAAACCAGAAGCCCAAGGCTAACTTTGCCACTTGGGGTTGACTCAGCCAGGCTCTTTTGCCTTGCTTTGGGTTTTCTGTGAAATATGGAAATCATTACACTAATGATTGTGAAGACATGATGAGACCACAATGTCTCCTTGGAAGATTTGTGGGACAGGGATGGTTAGAAGAACCCTGAACTGTCCTTCCCTTCATGTGACCATAGATGGATGAGCCGCTTTTCAACGAAGTGCCCCTATGGTTTCCCAGTGAAATGATGAGGTAGAACACAAGATCTGTCATCACCCCAAATTTATTCAGCTGCTGCCACAGTGTGACAATCATGAGATGCTGGGAATGAAGAGGTGAATAGAACACATTCCCTTTCTTCATGGGTTCATATTTTTGTCGTTGACCTTCACAGCCCTTGCCAGTTCGGTCATGTCATGGCATTTGTGTGGTAGCAGCCTCTGAGATGGTGCCCAGCGATCCCTGCCTCTTAGGATTCACAGCCATGTTCCATCCACTTCCCCATTGTTTCGGGCTTGGTCTATGTGACTAACGCATATGGCAGAAGTCATGGGATGTCATTTCTGACACAAATAATGTTGTAAAGGATTGTGCTCCTGTCTCTGTCTCTCTCAGATCTTGATCTGAGAGAAGCAAGCTGCTCTTTTGTGAGCAGCCCTGTGGAAATACCTAGGAGACAAGATGCTGAAGCCTCTGGCTAACAGCCAAGAAAGCAGAGGCCTGCGGACAAATGTGTTTGAACTTAGGAGTGGACTCTGAAGCCCCCATGTCAAGCCTTGAGGGGATTGCAGAAATGGTTGGCAGCTCAAACGCAATCTCTTGAGAGGCTTGGGTGCAAAACCACCCAGCTAACACATTTCTGGGTTTCTTCCCCTCAGAGGCTGTATGAGATGATAAATGTTATTTTGAGCTGCTAAGTTTTGGGAGTGATTATGAAGCAATAGACCATTAATAGAGTGTTCTCACTTTGGAATTCCATTGGCCAGTCAAAAGAGCCTATATCCAAAGAGCTGGGTTCTCCTTTCAGATGTGATGTTGAACAGGTAATTTAAATTTTTTGAAAAATTTTCATAATCCACAGGATGAGAAATTGTGTCTGTAATTGAACCACTTATAAGAAACTGATTATTTAAAAATAAGATTATTGTAATCAATGCAAAATAATTAATTGCTCTTTTAAAAAAAACTTGAGAAAATGGACTGGGGCAAAAGAGACTGAAAATGTAGCAAAACTAGTTGTGAGCACAGAAGAGAGCCGTGGTGCTGTGTGTGGTATGCTAAGCCAGTTTCTACCCATTCCTAGAAGATGATGGTTAAATTCCAGGAGTTTCATGGGTTGGTAAATACAGTTCTTATTAAAAATTACATTGGCTAGGGGTGGTGGTGCATGCCACTTTGGGAAGCCAAGGCAGGCAGATCACATGAGGTCAGGAGTTAAAGACAAGCCTGGCCAATGTGGCGAAACCCTGTCTCTACTAAAAATACAAAAATTAGCTGGGCATGGTGGCGAGTGCCTGTAGTTCCAGCTATTTGGGAGGCTGAGGCAGGAGAATCACTTGAACCTGGGAGGCAGAGGTTGCAGGTGAGCTGAGATCCCCCCCCTTCCCCCCCGCCTGGGCAACAAGTGAGACTCCATTTCAAAAAAAAAAAAAAAAAATACATTATGTAAACTTATGATTAAGTAACATATTCAAAACCAGGGAAATAAATATTCAGACTTTATCATTCCTAAATATTTTATTAAATTTTGTTATTATGTATGCTTTTGTACTTATTTATGTATATTGTATTGCATGGTGGAAAAACAATATAAAGGCATGCTATTGTATATTTCTTCCCAATGCTGCCTTCAATGACATCACCTTGGCAGCTCTAAGTCAGTAACAGTGGGAGTATTCATGCCATGAAAACTGGCAAACACTGCAGATCAGAGCTTCCCCCACCCTCTGCAGAGCCAGTTAAATGTTTTCCAGAATGTTTCTGGAAATAAATAAATAGAAATCCCAGGTTAAACAGAATGAGCAGTCTATTTGCCCCCACAAGAGCCAAAAAGCATCAAATACAGAATTGGTATAAGAATTAAGAAGAGAAAATAGCCAGAAAAGGCATTTTAAGACAGGAGGATCTCCAGCTCACTGAAAGAGAAAGAAACGTCAGATGCTGTCCTAGTAGGAGTCTACTGTTTCCCGTGAAAGTGAAGAGGAAACAAGGAAGAAGACTTCTGAGAAGAAAACAATTGGTTGTAGAGTCCAAGAGCAGGTCCTTGGCAGTGAAAGTTCAATAGCACATCAGGAAATGCCTGAACGGAGATTATGCACTGGAAACTTTGACATCTCAATGCCTGGGCATAACTTAGAGAAACTGATTGGGAATGAATATACATGAACTAAGCTCTTTAGGATTGAGACAATACATATGTATGTTTTTGTGCATTTACTCAGTCTAGTCATGTGCTGGCAAATGTTTAACAACTGGCTCTCTGAGGGTGGGGAGGCCACTGGGGGAAAGTCCTGACCTGTAGTGTTTGCTGATTTCCATGGTATAAACATAAACAGACTGAACAGAAAAACTATTTCCCTATTTTGGCACAACTTCATTCATGTATGTTCACCTCTCTGGTCCATTTCTCTATGTATGTTAGCTTACAGAAGTGACATCTCTCCCCCTGTGAGGACTGAGTGTTTATGATCCTGGTACTGTTTGTAAGCTGACGAAGTACAGCAGCATCAGTTTTTATAAGAGGCAATAAAAAATGTTGTCACTTGAGGACAACATGTTGTTTAAGACTATGCCAATCTCATTATTATTTAGGTGGATAGTCATGAAACCACTCTGCATTATCTGGATTATTATTATTATTTTTTTTATGAAGATCATGACTTGTCCTGTACAATCAGTATAGAAAAGGAATATGTTCTTCCTCCTCAAGAAGAATCTTCATGGATTCAAAGATACAGAGTCAGCTAGGTCATGTTTCAAATCCTAGTTCACAACCTAGGTGCCTCAGTTTTTTCATATGTAAAGGGGAATAATAATTGCACCTACCACACATGGATATTTTAAGGATCAACTAAGGTAATGTCTATATAATAATTAGGAAAATGATTGACTTCTAATAGATACTCAACAAATGTTGTCTTTGGTTCTTCTTCTCATTTTCTCTGTGTGCTTCATCTCCACCTCCCTCCCAGCTTTTACGCCCCTTCTACTTCATGTTCAAATTCGAGTTCACATCTCCCTCCCTCTAACAATCCCCTCTCAACTATGCTACCCATTGTAAAGACTGACTCTTTATTGAAGGTGAGATAACTTACATGTCTTCATTCTCTCTGTGATCCTTGCTTTCTAACTTTATAAAAATATACATATTCTCGTGCAATTTGACCTCAAGCTTCCAAAGCAAGGAACAATCACTAGTGCTTTCTGAGTACATACAACGTGCAACATGCACTTAACAATTGCTCATGAAAAAGTTGAACTTAGTCATGAAATGGCCACTAAAGTTGATATAAAATTATAGGGAAGTAGACATTAAAATATTACAAAAGTAAAGGAATAAGATGCTGAATAGAGTGATACATGGGAGGAAAATAATGCATGTATATCAGAACTTCAGCAAATGGATAATATAGCTCTTCTCCATGACAAGCTATAGAAAAGACAAAAATATTGTATTAATTACTCTGAAAAGTAGTAATAACGATTGAGAATGGGAATTTAGAATTATACATGTGGTAGTTTCAAAGAGTGTTGGGTGTTCCTGAGGGTCTGTGATTTATTACTGTATCACTTTCTATGGCAGAACAGTATCTGAAGGACAACAGGCAGAGCATATAGAAACCAAAAAGTTCAGTGTCACAACCTTCTGGTAGCAGAAAGAAGCCAAAGCAGATACAATAAAAACTGTATGTCCATCCCGGAGCAAGATGGCCAAATAGGAGCAGCTCCAGTCTCCAGCTCCCAGCACAAGCAACATAGAAGATGGGTGATTTCTGCAGTTTCAACTGAGGTACCAGGTTCATCTCACTGGGGAGTGCCAGACAATCGGTGCTGGTCAAGGGGTACAGCCCGACCAGTGAGAGCTGAAGCAGGGTGAGGCATCACCTCTCCTGGGAAGAGCAAGAGGGAAGGGAATCCCTTTTCCTAGCCAGGGAAACTGAGACACACAACACTTGGAAAATCGGGTAACTCCCACCCTAATACTGCACTTTACCAAGGGTCTTAGCAAATGGCACACCAGGAGATTATATCCCACACCTGGCCGGGAGGGTCCCACACCCATGGAGCCTCCCTCATTGCTAGCACAACAGTCTGCGATCTAACTGCAAGGCAGCAGTGAGGCTGGGGGAGGGGCGCCCGCCATTGCTGAGACTTAAGTAGGTAAACAAAGCTGCTGGGAAGTTCGAACTAGGTGGAGCCCACAGCAGCTCCAGGAGGCCTGCCTGTCTCTGTAGACTCCACCTCTGGGGACAGTGCACAGCTAAACAAAAAGTAGCAGAAAGTTCTGCAGATGCAAATGACCCTGTCTGACAGCTTTGAAGAGAGCAGTGGATCTCCCAACACGGAGGCTGAGATCTGAGAATGGACAGACTGCCTGCTCAAGTGGGTCCCTGACCCCTGAGTAGCCCAACTGGGAGACATCCCCCACTAGGTGCAGACCGACACCCCACACCTCACACGGCGGGGTACACCCCTGAGACGAAGCTTCCAGAGCAAGAATCAGACAGGATCACTTGCTCTTCAGCAATATTCTATCTTCTGCAGCCTCCGCTGCTGATACCCAGGCAAACAGGGTCTGGAGTGGACCTCAAGCAATCTCCAACAGACCTGCAGCTGAGGGTCCTGACTGTTAGAAGGAAAACTGACAAACAGAAAGGACACCCACACCAAAACCCCGTCAGTAAGTCACCATCATCAAAGACCAAAGGCAGGTAAAACTACAAAGATGGGGAAAAAACAGGGCAGAAAAGCTGGAAATTCAAAAAATAAGAGTGCATCTCCCCCTCCAAAGGAACGCAGCTCATCGCCAGCAATGGATCAAAGATGGATAGAGAATGACTTTGATGAGGTTGAGAGAAGAAGGCTTCAGTCCATCAAACTTCTCAGAGCTAAAGGAGAAATTATGTACCCAGTGCAAAGAAACTAAAAATCTTGAAAAAAGAATGGAAGAATGGATAACTAGAATAATCAACGCAGAGAAGGCCATAAACGAACTGACAAAGATAAAAACCACAACACGAGAAATACGTGACAAATGCACAAGCTTCAGTAACCGACTTGATCAACTGGAAGAAAGAGTATCAGCAATTGAGGATCAAATGAATGAAATGAAGCAAGAAGACAAGTCTAAAGAGAAAAGAGGAAAAAGAAATGAACAAAGCCTTCAAGAAGTATGGGATTATGTGAAAAGACCAAATCTATGTCTGATTGGGGTGCCTGAAAGTGAGGGGGAAAATGGAACCAAGTTGGAAAACACTCTTCAGGATATCATCCAGGAGAACTTCCCCAACCTAGTAGGGCAGGCCAACATTCAAATTCAGGAAGTACAGAGAACGCCACAAAGATACTCCTCAAGAAGAGCAACTCTAAGACACATAATTGTCAGACTCACCAAAGTTGAAATGAAGGAAAAAATGTTAAGGGCAGCCAGAGAGAAAGGTCGGGTTACCCACAAAGGGAAGCCCATCAGACTAACAGCAGATCTCTCGGCAGAAACTCTACAAGCCAGAAGAGAGTGGGGGCCAATATTCAACGTTCTTAAAGAAAAGAATTTTC
>NW_016806124.1:786401-788793 GCF_001698545.2 Rhinopithecus bieti
AAACAAACAACCCCATCAAAAAGTGGGCAAAGGATATGAACAGACAGTTCTCAAAAGAAGACATGCATACAGCCAACAGACACATGAAAAAATGCTCATCATCACTGGCCATCAGAGAAATGCAAATCAAAACCACAATGAGATACCATCTCACACCAGTTAGAATGGCAATCATTAAAAAGTCAGGAAACAACAGGTGCTGGAGAGGATGTGGAGAAATAGGAACACTTTTACACTGTTGGTGGGATTGTAAACTAGTTCAACCATTGTGGAAAACAGTATGGCAATTACTGAAAGATCTGGAACTGGAAATACCGTTTGACCCAGTGATCCCATTACTGGGTATATACCCAATGGATTATAAATCATGCTGCTATAAAGACACATGCACACGTATGTCTATTGTCGCACTATTCACAATAGCAAAGTCTTGGAATCAACCCAAATGTCCATCAGTGACAGACTGGATCGAGAAAATGTGGCACATATACACCATGGAATGCCATGCAGCCATAAAAAAGGATGAGTTTGTGTCCTTTGTAGGGACATGGATGCAGCTGGAAACCATCATTCTCAGCAAACTATCGCAAGAACAGAAAACCAAACACCGCATGTTCTCACTCGTAGGTGAAAATTGAACAATGAGATCACTTGGACACGGGAAGTGGAACATCACACACCGGGGCCTATTATGGCGGGGGGGGGGGGAAGGATGGCATTGGGAGTTATACCTGATGTAAATGAAGAGTTGATGGGTGCTGACGAGTTGTAGGGTGCAGCACACCAGCATGGCACAAGTATACATATGTAACAAACCTGCACATTGTGCACATGTACCCTAGAACTTAAAGTATAAAAAAAAAAACAACTGTATGTCCAACAATTTTGAGCCCAATTGTCTCCGTGGTAAGGATGCAGTGAGGAAGAGTGTTAGGTACCCAGGTCAAACGCCTGCAATACAGACAGGTAGACAGTTCAGGTGGCTAAAATGAAAGCAAAGGATCATACAGAAGGAACAGCTCAACAGAAGTGTATATGAGGGCTGAGATCTCAGACCATGCCTCTAGGAGGCAACTATTTTGGGGAATATATAGTAGGAACCTGGGTGGAGGAATGGTGGAGGGTGCAGGGGTGGGACAGGGAGACTGTTTCCCTAGAAAACATTAGTGCTGTTTCACATAAAATTACATACACGTTGCTTTTCAACCAAAACAGGTTATTTAAATTATTTTGTAATTAAAGAATCACGAGTGCTCTGTGAAATCTCGCAATATGACTCCAAGCTGACTCACTGGTGTTTATCTAACAATTCCCATATGCTTTTATAGTACACTAGGTGCTAAGAGAGCATGTAAAGCCATAGGCAAAGAATCCTTACTCACACTTTTAGAAAAAGGTAGATAGGCCCCTATGGCAGATAGTCTCCAAAGATGGCTACATCTTCCCTTCTTTCACAGTCCAAACACAACACTTCACCCATCAGAAAACAGAACCTATTTCCTTTCCTCATTGAATAGTCTTGTGACTTGTTTTAATAAATAGAATATGGCAAATGTGACACTATGCCAGTTTGAGCTTCTTTAAAGAAAACTGGCAGCTTTTACATTTTTTCCCTTGGAAACCAGCCATTGTCCTAGGACCACCATATTATGAGGAAGCCCAAGAGAAGCCATGCAGAGAAAGAAAAATGCTTGGCTAGCTCTCAGATGTTCAAGCCACCCCACAGAAAGCAGGTGACAGTAAGTAAATAAGCTATGTTAGATGTTCTAGCCTCAGCCACCGCCATGTTGAGCAGCAAAGTAAGCCCACTGAGCCTAGTTCAGATTTCAGTATCATGAGATACTGTTAATGCTCAGATACTGAAATACTGCTTTAAGCTACAGTATTTTTGGATAGTTTCTTCCTTGGCAGTAGATAATTGAAACAGAAATGGATACTGGAATTATACAGCAATAGGTAACTAAAACAGATACAAAGATATCTATTCTGATTCCAGAATTAGTAAAGTATTTATGTGGGAAGATAAGAACACATAAACTAATGATATAGCACAACCAACTCAAGACAATTGAGGAAATAATCTGGTTACAGATTTCAGGAGAGATGCTCAGCAAAGTCTGTCGGAAGGATAAAATAATAAATAAAAAATTTTTTCCATTAAAAGAAATGAGTATGAGAGAGATTAAAAGAAGATGAAGGAAAGAAAACTCTTACTTTAATTCTACCAGAATATCAAACTTAGAAATGGAATAAAGTAAAAGTTTTCAGGATTTAACAAACTGAACAATGAAAGTTTGCTAAGATATATATAATATATATACATATATATTATATAATATACATATATGTGTATATGTATACTATATATAATATACATATTATAATATAATAT
>NW_016806124.1:789051-794173 GCF_001698545.2 Rhinopithecus bieti
ATTATATACACATATATTATACATATTATATATGGATATATATTTTCTGTATATATATATATATGTAATAGGAAGCAGGAATGAATGCACAGAAGACCTTAGAGTTTAAGGTATTATTGGTATAATGAGAAATTGGGTGGCAAACATAGCCCACTAAAAGGATAAAAAGCACAACAAAACCACAGAAGAAAGCAGCCGGTCTTTATATTCCTCAGTTTGAAAGGGATTTGCCAACAATCAATAGGAAAGCTGAGCAGATAATTTAAATGAAGTTCAGAGTGGGAATATGAGAACACACTTACTTGCTACAGAGAGAGAAAGAGAGAGATCTCATCAGGAATTGGTAATTCAACACAATAGACCTGAGACAACCAAAATATCTGTGGTTTTAGTACTGTAAACATCCCAAATTTGATAGAAAACATTTATCTACACATTAGAAACTCAATAAATCCCTAGAATGTTAAACTCAAAGATATTCATGCTGACACATTATAATCAAATTATCAAAAGCCAAGGACAAAGGATAATCTTGAAAGTAGAAAGAAAGAATCAACTCATCACAGAAAAGGAGCCATCAATCAAATTAGCAGCACGTTTCTCATCAGAAACCACAGCAGCCAGCAGGCAGTGTAATCGTAATTTTAAAGCAACAAAAGGAAAGCATAAAGAGATGGAGGAAGGGAAGGAGGGAAGGAGGGAGAGAGTGAGGGAGAGAGGGGAGGGGAGAAAATTGTCACCCCAAAATTATATATCTAGCAAAACTATCTCTCATAAGTGAAGGAAAAACTAAGACATTTCCATGTAAACAGAGGCTGAGAGAATTTTTCTTTACTAAGAGGAGTCCTTGAGGCTAAAATCAAAGGACAGTTGTCAGTAACTCGAAGCTATAAAAAAATAAAAAACTTTAGTAAAACTAACTACGTAAATAAATATAGAAGCCAATATTATAGTTTTCTGCTTTATAACTCCTCTTTTTTATTTCCTACATGATTTTTTTAATGCATAAAAATTATTATTATAAACATGTGTTAATAGGCACACAATGCATAAAGATGTAACAACATAAGGGGGATAGAGTTGTATAGGAGCAAAGTTTGGTATGCTACTGAAGCTAAGTTGATCAGTTTAAACTAGACTGTTATAACTGCAGAATGTAAATTTATACACCCATGGTAACCACACAGAAAAGAAAACAAGAAGAAAATCTAAATGACACACTATAAAAACTCAGCCAAAGGCAAAAAGAAGGCAGCAATGGAGGAATTGAGGAATAAAAAAGGTATAAGACTACAGGAAACAAACAGCAAAGTGATAGATTTTTTTTTAATTAGTAATTACTTTACATATACATGTATTAAACTGTCCAAGCAAAAGGCAGATTTTGGAAAAATTGGAAAAAAAAGGAACAATATGCTATCTTCAAGACACTCTATCTAGATTCAAAGACACATACAGGTTGAAAGTAAAAGAATGGAAACAGATAGTTTTTGCAAATCTACCCAAAGGAAAGGAAGTTGTTATATGAAAAAGACATCTGCACACACATGATTATAGCAGCAAAATTCACAATTGAAAAAATATGGAACCAGGCTAAATGTCCACAACCAATGAGTGGATAAAGAAAATATGGTATATGTACATCATGAAATACTACTCAGCCATAAGAAGGAACAAATGAATGGCATTCGCAGAAACCTGGATAGAGTTGGAGACCATTATTCTATGTGAAGTAACTCATGGATGGTACACCAAGTATCTTATGTTCTCATAAGTGGGAGCTGAGCTATGAAGATGCAAAGGCATAAGAATGATATAATGGACTTTAAGGACTCAGGGAGAAAGGTTCAGATGGGTGTAAGGGAAAAAAGACTACATATTGGATACGGTGTACACTGCTTGTGTGACAGGTGCACCAAAATCTCAGAAATAACCACTAGAGAACTTAACCATGTGACCAAAAACCACCTGTTCCCCAAAAACTATTGAAGTAATTTTTTTAAAAAAGGAGAAAAAAGAGAGCTAGGGTGGATATATTAATAACAAACAAATTTGACACTAAGTGAAAAATTGTTAGAAGATAAAAGGACATTATATAGGAAAAAAGGAGTCAATTCATCAAAAAGTTACAATTATAAACATGTATGCACAAAACAACAGAGCCTCCATGTGGAGACAAGAGTGATTCTATTTTAGATGTTAATCTGCCATGTGACACCTGATTAACTTTGAGCCTGGGAGTTCCTCCAAGATGTCTCACTGATATATTACTCCCTATGTAGAAACACCTATTTATTGTAAGTTTCACCTTTCCTCCAAAACAACCCTTGATTTTGGATGCATTATAGGTTGTGATGCCAGTAGTATTCTTTGAGTCACCTACACATTTCTTCCAGGGATATGTACTTACCCCCCACCCAAGATATATAAGCCCTGGGTCTAGAGGGTTGCACTGCAGAATTTTTCCTGGCTTGCAGCCACCAAAGACCACATTTCTGTCTGTAAGTCCTCAAATAAATCACCCTTTACTGACAAACTGGATTTGTCTGACTCATTTTTTGATTTCTTGGCTCATTCTGCATTTGGAGATCATGTCATATATATAGCCCTTTCACAGAACACCTCAAGTATATGAAGCAAACACTGACAGAATTGAAGGAGAAATAGATAGTTCTGCAGTAATAGAGACTTCAATACCCCACTTTAAATCATGTATAAAATGTAAACAGAAAACCAATAAGAAAATAGAGGAACAACTAGACCTAAAACACATTGAATAATCTGCCCAATACATATTTTAACAACAAAATATGTATTTTATTCATATTTGTACATGGTATTCTTTAGGACAAATCATAAGTTAGGTCACAAAACAAGTCTCAATAATTTTAAAAAAGTTGACATTATACAAAATATCTTTTTTTTGTTTGTTTGTTTGAGACAAAGTCTCGCCCTGTCACCCAGGCTGGATTGCAATGGCATGATCTTGGCTCACTGCAACCTCTGCCTTCCAGGTTCAAGCAATTCTCCTGCCTCAGCCCCCTGAGTAGCTGAGATTGCAGGTTCACGCCACCACACCAGGCTAATTTTTTTGTGTGTGTGTATCTTTAGTAGAGACGGGGTTTCACCATGTTGCCCAGGCTGGTCTTGAAACTGTGACCTCGTGATCCACCTGCCTCAGCCTCCCAAAGTGCTGGGATTACAGGCATAAGACACCGCACCCAGCCTACAAAACATCTTTTTTGACCATAATGTAATGAAATTAAAATCAACAGCAGAAGGAAAACTGAAAATTCACAAACATGTGGATACTAAACAAATACACTCTTCAACAACCAGTGAGTCAAAGAAGAAATAACAAGGGCCATAAAAATACTTGAAGATGAATCAAAACAAAATATAACAAAACTAATAGAATATATCCCACACAGTATTTAAGAGGGAAATTTATTGCAGTAAATGCCCACATTAAAAAGGAAGAAAGATCTAAATCAGTACCTAAACTTACAACTTCAGAAATAGAACAAGAAGAGAAAATTAACCTGAAAGATACTAGAAAGAAGAAAATGATCAGAGTAGAGTTGCAGCAAATGAAATAGAGAATAGGAAAACAATAGAAAGAATTAATGAAACCAAAGCTGATTTTTAAAAAATACTGACAACATTGACAAAACTTTAGCTAGACTGGCAAAAAAGAAAAGAAGAGCAAATAAATAAAATAAGAAGTGAAAAGGGGGACATTCCCACTAATCTAACAGAAAGAAACTGCAAGATAATACTGAGAACAGTTATACATCAACAAATTAGATAACCAGTCTGAAATGGACAAATTTTTGGAAACGCGAATTACCAAAACTGATTAAGAAAAAACAAAACATCTGAACAGATTGATAAGTAAAGAGATTGAATCAGTAATTTAAAATAAACAAATAATAACAACAAAAACTTCCAACAATGAAAAGCCACGGATCAGACGCCTTCACACATTTTACCGAACATTTAAAAAACTCTCCCCAAAACTAAAATTAAAGATCTAAAGAAATGGATTACAAAATTTTTCTCCCATTCTGTAGGTTGCCTGTTCACTCTGATGGTAGTTTCTTTTGCTGTGCAGAAGCTCTTTAGTTTAATTAGATCCCATTTGTCTATTTTGGCTTTTGTTGCCATTGCTTTTTGTGTTTTAGTCATGAAGTCCTTGCCCACGCCTATATCCTGAATTGTATTGCCTAGGTTTTCTTCTAGGGTTTTATGGTTTTAGGTCTAATATTTAAGTCTTTAATCCATCTTGAATTAATCTTTGTATAAGGTATAAGGAAGGGATCCAGTTTCAGTTTATCCAGAATCTACAAAGAACTCAAACAAATTTACAAGAAAAAAATCACACAACCCCATCAAAAAGTGGACAAAGGATATGAACAGACACTTCTCAAAAGAAGACATTATTGCAGCCAACAGACACATGAAAAAATGTTCATCATCACTGGCCATCAGAGAAACTCAAATCAGAGCCATGATGAGATACCATCTCACACCAGTTAGAATGGCAATCATTAAAAAGTCAGGAAACAACAGGTGCTGGAGAGGATGTGCAGAAATAGGAACACTTTTACACTGTTGGTGGGAGTGTAAACCAGTTGAACCATTGTGGAAAACAGTGTGACAATTCCTCAAGGATCTAGAACTAGAAATACTATTTGACCCAATGATCCCATTACTGGTTATGTACCCGAAGGATTATAAGTTATGCTACTATAAAGACACATGCACACATATGTTTATTGTGGCACTATTCACAATAGCAAAGACTTGGAACCAACCCAAATGTCTATGAATGATAGACTGGATTAAGAAAATGTGGTGCATATACACCATGGAATACTATGCAGCCATGAAAAAGGATGAATTCATGTCCTTTGTAGGGACATGGATGAAGCTGGAAACCATCATTCTGAGCAAACTATTGCAAGGACAGAAAACCAAACACGGCATGTTCTCACTCATAGGTGGGAATTGAACAATGAGAACACTTGGACACAGGGTGGGGAACATCACACACCAGGGCCTGTCGTGGGGTGGGGGGAGGGGGGAGGAATAGCATTAGGAGATATACCTAATGTAAATG
>NW_016806124.1:794188-825106 GCF_001698545.2 Rhinopithecus bieti
AATTGAAAGCACCCCATGTTCATGAATTAGAAGCTTGTTATTTTTTAAATAGATACTTTAAACTTCATTAGAGAAATGAAAAAGTTTATCTTTAAATATGTATGGAATTGTAAAGTGTCCTAAATAGTGAAAGCAATCTTAGAAAAGGAGAACAAAGTTGGAAGACTCACACTTCCTAATGTCTAAAGTTTTTGCAAAGCAACAGAAATAAAAAAAGTGACACTAGTATGAGGATAGACATATAGACCAATGCAATAAAATAGAGAGTCCAAAGTAACCCATATATCTATGGCCAATTGATTTTTGACAAGAGTGCCATGACTAATAAGTGGGGAAATAATAGTCTCTTCAACAAATAATGATGAAACAACTGGACAACCACCTACAAAAAAATAAAGTTGCATCCCTACCTCACACCATAGGCAAAATTCACTCAAAATAGATCAAAAAACCTAAATAGATAGAGAAAAACATAGGAGTAAATTTCCATGACTTTGATTTGGGAATACATTCTTAGATAAAATGCTAAAAGCCAAAGCAACAAAAGTAAAATAAATAAATTAATTAAGCTATATCAAAATTTAAAACTTTTGTGGGTCAAAGGAAATTAATAAGAAAGTGAAAAGATAACCTACAGAATGGGAGAAATGCTTTCAAATTATATATCTGGTAAAGGGTCTAGTATTTAGACTATATAAAAACTTTTACATTTTAATAACCCAAATACAAACAATCCAATTTTAAAATGAACAAAAGATTGACAAGACAAAGTAGATACATAAATGGTCAATAAGCACATGAGAAGATGGTCAACAGCATAAGTCACAAGAGAAATCAAAACCATAATGAGTTACTACTTGACACTCACCAGAATGGCTAAAATTCAAGAAAAGAAAAGAAAATCATGACTTTTAGGATGGATGTGGAGAAAATGGAAGCCTGTGCCTTGCTGGTTGGCATGTAAAATAGTTCAGCCATTGTGACAGTAACTTGGGCAGTTTCTCAAAGAGATAAATGTAGAATTACCATATGATTCATCAATTATACTTCTAGAAATGAAAACAGGTACTCAAACAAATATACGCACATGTACATTCATAACAGCACTGTTAACAAGAGCCAGAAAGTGGAAACAGCCCAAATGCTCATCAATATATGAATGGATAAACCACTTGTGGCATATACATACAGTGGAAAATTATTCAGTTGAAGTACTGCTGCCTGATACAATGTGGATGAGTCTTGAAAATATTATGATAAGTAAAAAAAAGCCAGATACAAAAGGTTATATATTGTATAATTATATTTATGTGAAGTGGCCAGAATAGGTAAATCCAGGATACAGAACATAAAATTGGTGGTGCCAGAAATGGGAGAAATAGGGAGAAATTGCTTAATGGGCACAGGTTTTCCATTTAGGGTGAGGTAAATGTTTTAAAATTAGAAAGGGTGGTTGTTGCACAACATTATGAATGTACAAAATGCCACTGAATTGCTCACATTAAAATGGTTACTTTTAAATTTTCACCTCATTTTTTTTTAAAAAAAAGAGTGTCCAAAGGGAAGTTAATGCATATATGTCTGCAGACAGCTGAAATAGAGCATTAGGATGGGAAATTAATTTTGTTTCATTGTTTCCTGGTAATGATAGCAAAATTAGTGTGATCATGTTCTGCTGATTTTGTTTGTGCGTGTGTTTGCATACCTTCCTTTGTCATGAAATGGTAACTGAATGAGTCACTTACCTTTGGAAGAAGTGTCATTATTGTACTAAGACATCAAAATCCCAGTATTTTTATTTTGGAAATTGACAAACTGATTCTAAAATTAATATGGAAATGCAAGGGATCCAGAACAGCTAAAATAACTTTTTTTGGAAGGAAGAAAATAGTTGGAAGACCAAAACTCACTAATTTGAAGACTTATTATAAAGCTACTGTATACATCATGGAATACTATGCAGCCATGAAAAAGGTGAGTTCACGTCCTTTGTAGGGACATGGATGAAGCTGGAAACCATCATTCTGAGCAAACTATCACAAGGACAGAAAACCAAACACCACATGTTCTCACTCATAGGTGGGAATTGAACAATGAGAACACTTGGACACAGGGTGGGGAACATCACACACACTGGTGCCTGTCATGGGGTGGGAGGATGGGGGAGGGATAGCAAGGCAGGTGTGATTGGTACAAAAAATAGACAAATAAATCAATGGGAAAAAATAGAGAATATAGAAATAGACCCACATGTATGTAAATAACTGATTTTCTACAAAGGTGCATAAGTAATTCAATGGGGGAAAGGGGAGTCTTTTCAACAAGTGATGCTGGAACAATTAGATATTCATATACAAAAAATGAACTTCAACCCATGTCTTGCACCATACTCAAAAATTAACTCAAATGGATTGTAGAATGAAACGCAAAATCTAAGACTATAAAACTTGTAGAAGGAAACAGGACAAAACTTTTGTGGCCTTGAGTTAGGCAAAAACTTCTTTGCTATGACAGCAAAGTCATGGTCCATTAAGAACAAAATGGTAAGTTGTATTTCCTCAAATTAAAAATCTTTGCTTTTGGACCAGCATTACTTCATTCATAAAAGAACGAAAAGGCAAGTTACAGCTGGAAAGGTATATTTGCAAAGCACAAATCTAATAAAGGACTTACATTCTGAATACAGAGCCCCCAAAACTCAATAACTTTAAACAATATTTTAATAGGCAAAACAGACACTTCACCAGAGAAGATATATAAATGATAAATAAGCATATGAAAAGATTATCAACATTGTTAGTCACTAAGGAAATGCAGATTAAAACCACAATGATATACCACTGTGCTCCTATTTCAATGGGTGAGATTAAAATGACTGTCAGGTGTTGGCTAGGATGTGGAGGAACTAGGACTCTCATGCACTGCTGGCAGGATGTGAAATGGTACAACCACTTTGGAAAACAATTTGGCAGTTTCTTTAACAGTTAAATGTACACCTCCTAGTTGATCCAGTAAAAATGAAATTATCCATACAAAGATTTACACTTTATTTGGTAATAGCCTAAAACTGGAAACAAGCCAATAGTCCATCAACATATAAATGAATAAACCAATGACAGTATACATAACAGAATATCACTAATTACTCAAAAGGAATGAAACACTGATATAAGCAACAACGTGGATGAATCTCAGAATAATGATGGTGAGTGGGAAAAAAAAAAGACTACATCCCATATGATTCTACTTATATAAAATTCTAGAAAATTGTCATTAACCTACAGATCTATAGTGCCAGAAAACAGATCAGAGGTTTCCTCTTGTAGGGTGCCAGGGGCAGATTAGGAAGGGGCAATGGAGGGATTATAGGTATCCAAAGAGATTTGGAAGGTGATAGTTGTGTTTATGATCTTGATTTTTGATGATGGTTTCATATGGCAAAGCATATCAAATTGCACATTTTAATAATTGTGGTTTATGAATGTCAATTATACCTCGTTGAAGTTCTTGAAAGCATATCAAAAAGCAAAATGTCTAAATTCATTACACAGCAAACATTTCCTAAATTTCTGTTTATCGATTTTTTTTTTTTTTCCAACTCTTCTCTGTTTCCTACTCATATCTTGAGTGAAACAGTTATAACACTTTTATTTATTTTTTAATTTTTATTTTTTTTAATTATACTTTAAGTTCTAGGGTACATGTGTACAACGTGCAGGTTTGTTACATATGTATACATGTGCCATGTTGGTGTGCTGCACACATCAACTCGTCAGCACTCAACTCGTCATTTACATCAGGTATAACTCCCAGTGCCATCCCTCCCCTCTCCCCCCTCCCCACAATAGGCTGTGAATCCATCTGGTCCTGGACTTTTTTTGGTTGGTAGGCTATTAATCATTGCCTCAATTTCAGAGCCTGCTATAGGTCTATTCAGGGATTCAGCTTCTTCCTGGTTTAGTCTTGGGAGAGTGTAAGTGTCCAGGAAATTATCCATTTCTTCTAGATTTTCTAGTTGATTTGCGTAGAGGTGTTTAGAGTATTCTCTGATGGTAGTTTGTTCTCCTGGATGATATCCCGAAGAGTGTTTTCCAACTTGGTTCCATTTTCCCCCTCACTTTCAGGCACACCAATCAGAGGTAGATTTGGTCTTTACACATAATCCCATATTTCTTGGAGGCTTTGTTCATTTATTTTTCCTCTTTTTTCTCTAGACTTCTCTTCTCACTTCATTTCATTCATTTGATCTTCAATCGTTGATACTCTTTCTTCCAGTTGATCGAGTCAGTTACTGGAGCTTGTGCATTTGTCACATAATTCTCATGTCATGGTTTTTATCTCTATCAGTTCATTTATGGCCTTCTCTGCATTGATTATTCTAATTATCCATTCTTCCATTCTTTTTTCAAGATTTTTAGTTTCTTTGCTCTGGGTACATAGTTCCTCCTTTAGCTCTGAGAAGTTTGAATGACTGAAGCCTTCTCTCAACTCTTCGAAGTCATTCTCCGTCCAGCTTTGATCCATTGCTGGTGATGAACTGTGTTCCTTTGGAGGTGGATATGCACTCTTATTTTTTGAATTTCCAGCTTTTCTGCCCTGTTTTTCCCCCATCTTTGTGGTTTTATCTGCCTTTGGTCTTTGATGATGGTGATGTACTGATGGGGTTTTGGTGTGGGTATCCTTTCTGTTTGCTAGGTTTCCTTCTAACAGCAGGACCCTCAGTTGCAGGTCTGTTGGAGATTGCTTGAGGTCCACTCCAGACCCTGATTGCCTGGGTATCAGCAGCGGAGGCTGCAGAAGATAGAATATTGCTGAACAGCGAGTGTTGCTGTCTGATTCTTGCTCTGGACGCTTCGTTTCAGAGGTGTGCCCAGCCGTGTGAGGTGTGGGGTGTCGGTCTGCACCTAGTGGAGTATGTCTCCCAGTTAGGTTACTCAAGAGTCAGGGACCCACTTGAGCAGGCAGTCTGTCCATTCTCAGATCTCAACCTCTGTGCTGGGAGACCCACTGCTCTCTTCAAAGCTGTCAGAGAGGGTCATTTACATCTGCAGAGGTTTCTGCTTCTTTTTGTTTAGCTATGCCCTGTCTCCAGAGGTGGAGTCTACAGAGGCAGGCAGGTCTCCCTGAGCTGCGGTGGGCTCCACCCAGTTCAAGCTTCCCCAGCGGCTTTGTTCACCTACTTAAACCTCAGCAATGGCGGGCACCCCTTCCCCAGCCTCGCTGTTGCCTTGCAGTTAGATTGCAGACTGCTGTGCTAGCAATGAGGGAGTCTCCATGGGTGTGGGACTCTCCAGGCCAGGTGTAGGATATAATCTCCTGGTGTACTGTTTGCTAAGACCCTTGGTAAAGTGCAGTATTAGGGTGGGAGTTACCTGATTTTCCAGGTGTTGTGTGTCTCAGTTTCCCTTGGCTAGGAAAAGGGATTCCCTTCCCCCTTGTGCTTCCCAGGTGAGGCAATGCCTCGCCCTGCTTCAGCTCTCACTGGTTGGGCTGCACCAGTTGACCAGCACCGATTGCCCAGCACTCCCAGTGAGATGAACCCAGGACCTCAGTTGAAAATGCAGAAATCACCCGTCTTCTGTGTCGCTCGAGCTGGGAGCTGGAGGCTGGAGCTGTTCCTATTTGACCATCTTGCTCGGGATCAGTTATAACGCTTTTAATTCTGCCTTTTGATACTTTAGTGATTGTATTAGTCAGTTCAGGCTGCTGTAACAAAATACCCCAGGCCAAGTGGCTTAAACAACAGAAGTTTATTGTTTCACAGTTCTAGAGGCCAGAAGTCCAAGATCACTGTGCAAGCAGGGTTGGTTTCTGGTGAGGTCTTGCTGGTCAGGTTGCAGATGGCCACCTTCTTGCTGTGTCCTCACATGGCCTTTCCTCTGTGCACCTGTAGAGAAGAAAGAGAGATCTCTAGTGTCTCTTTCTCTACCAATAAGAATACCAGTCCAATCAGATTAGGGCCCTACACTTATGACTTCATTTAA
This sequence comes from Rhinopithecus bieti, assembly GCF_001698545.2. Classification (NCBI taxonomy): domain Eukaryota; kingdom Metazoa; phylum Chordata; class Mammalia; order Primates; family Cercopithecidae; genus Rhinopithecus; species Rhinopithecus bieti. The sequence goes on from NW_016806124.1 coordinate 800,173, forward strand.
CTTTAATTACCTCTTTAAAGACTCTATCTGTGAATGCAGTCATATGGGGGTTAGAGCTCCAATATATGAATTTTGGGGGAAGGGGAGTCAGGCATGATTTAGTTCATAAAAGTGATATTTAGTTTTATTTTTTAAATATTTGTTCAAATATAATATGCAGTAATAATTAAACATACACAGACCTCTAGAGAGGATTATGGCCCCAGGTCTAGCTATTGTCAGGGTCCGTATTCTTAGTGACTAGGACCATGTGTCTCAAAACTTTGCTAAAAATACATATTTCTTAGCTTCAGCCCAGGCTACTGAATCAGAATCTCAAGGGGTGGCATTTTTAAACAAGTATCACAGGAGATTCTTGGGTACACTGAAGCTTGAGAGCAACTGGACTCCTTTTCCCTTTAACTGTGACTAATTATTCTTCCAGATCCTTTCTATCTTTTATACCACGGGTTGGAAAACTTTTTTCTGTAAAGGGTCAGATTATCGTTTTAGACTTTTAGGGCCATACGGTCTCAACTGTGCCATAGTAGCAAGAAAGCAACCACAGACAACAAATAAACAAATGGCATGTCTGTGTTCAATCAAATTTTATTTACAAAACAGGCAGGTGGGGCTGTGGGCCATTTAACCAGAGGTATAGTTTGTGGACTCCTGGCCTAGACAGTCTATTAATGCTACCTACTCAAGAGACAACTGTGTTGAGGTTGGTTTTATATTTTCTTGAGGTGAGAACAAGAGTTGATTCTCTGAGATTCAGATTTAGAACAGAGATTCACGGCCAAATCATCAATAAACAATTTTGAATGCAGATTTCTGTGCTCTCCTCTCATCTACTGAGTCAGAATCTCAAGAAACCAGGACTCAGGACATCCTTAGGCTCACCAATGACCCAGATGCACAGACAGTGGAAGGGATTCTGGAAGAGGATGCAGCATGACCATACTTACTTTGCTCCAGGTAAGCTGGAGTGTTGCTGCTACAACCAGCAACTTCTCCTCCGCATGGCAGACACTGCACCCATGGCCACTGCAGGGGGAATTTCTTTTTTTGTTCAATGAAATCCAAGGAAATGGGAAAACTCACCTAAAGCTCGCCTGGACCTTAGCCTTTAGGGAAAATAGAGGCCGCATGATCCTCCTTGGGAAACTTCAATGGCTCAGGAAACCAGACACAGTCCTACTGAGCTACACGCAGGCCATTCCCACCATTCCCATCCCATTTCCTCAACCTCTGTGCCATCTCTTGAGGACAGGATTCTAAGAACCAAATGGGGAACTGAAATAAGTGTGTGCTTTAGAGTCAGATAAATGAGGGTTAAAATCATAGCTCTGCCATTTTTAAGCCAAGGGAATTCAATCAACATAGAAATGTTTACTTTCCCTGAACTTCAGTTTCTCTGTTTTCAAAGCAATAAAATGGGAATAACAATAAATACCTCATAAAGTCGTTCTGAAGATTTAATGAAATAGTGGAGCTGAAACTTGACCTATCACAGACACTTGCTTGGTGTCGGCAGAGGCTGAATGGGCACAAGCATTATTTTTAGTAAACGTTTAAATTTAGAATAATTTTAGATTTATAGAAAAGTTGCAAAGATAGCACAGAATTCACCTATACCCTGAGCCCAGTTTCATCTATTGTTCACAGTTTACGTTAGTGTGGCAAAAGTGACTCAATCAATGAACTAATATGGACACATTATTATTAACTAAAGTCCACACTTCCTTAAGGCTGCCTCAAGTGTCTTCGCTCTGTCCTATGCAGGTTCCCACATCACATTTAGTGATCTTATATCCTGAGCCTCTGGGAGACCCTGGCCATTTGTCAATCCTCTTGTTTTTCATAATCTGGACAGCCTTGAGGAGTACTGGCCAGGAATTTTGTAGAATAAATGTCCTTCAATTTGAATTTGTTAGATGTTTTTCTCATGGTCAGACGGGGGTGGTGGGTAGTATTTTTTATTTGTCTTCTTTCTGTAGTTTCCATTCAATGTTATTCAGATTCTCAGGTGATGAGCCATCTGACCCAGAATAACAAGGCCAGGAGGGAGAAACCTGTCATTATTATGGAATCAGGGCAGCCACAGGAAGGCGTAAGTGCAATAGCACTACACTGAGCTTAGATTTGCAAACAAAAAATGTAGGTCTCACTTGTTACACATGTGCTTGTTATAAAGTTAATTTGGGATTTTGTCCCAGGAATGGGTGCAAAGTAACAGCTCTTGCTAGTTCCTTAACCATAGGTAATAAGTAGTAATAAAAAGTTCTCTTTGTTCATCACCACTGAGTTGCAAAATTTGCAGGCAGTTTATATCTCTGTGTCATAAAATTTAAACAACAAGCTACTCCTTCAAGGTCAGTTAGTGAGACCTTGAAAGATCTGAGTCAGGCCATCAATAAAATATGGCAAAATGAGATCCATGTGGACAATCTGTCGTGTTCAAAAGTCTGAAATGAAATATGATCATCAAATGATACAGAAAATTTCAGCAGCTAAAATTCAGCTAGGTTACTTGAAAAAGTTGTCTGCACTGGATAGCATCTGTTATAGATGCCAGAGATACAGTTGCTATTAAATTGTGTAAAGTGTCTTTTAAGTAAAAACATCACATTTCTTTTCCACTATTATCAGGAACCAAGACATTTGCATATTATTGCAAAATGTATGCTGTCCAGAGGGTGTGTATGACAGACTTTGATGAAGCTAAAGCCAAGATCAAGGAAAACTAAATAGGAAAGATCCATTATTGACTCCCTTCAAGCACACACATAACTCCCATACATGGGAATGGCAACTGCATGTGCATATCAAAAGCTGAGTATTTGCTCAAGCTCTTAAGACTGAAAAATACAGTTTCCTCATCTGTGAAGCGAGCAGGCAGCACTAAATGGTCTCCAGGGTCCCTTCCAGATTGAAAGTCCCAGTGTCCTGTAATTCTATCATCCCAGCCTTTGATATGGAATACTCAATGAGAAATAAGCTCAAATCAGGCCTGACAGCCAAAATATAATGCAGAGAATCAGTCTTCCTACTCCTAATGCACTAACTGAATTAATGGTTTAATACATGGCTTGTCCTGACAAATTCCATTCTGTATCTGGTAGCAATACCAGCAGGGTAGGGGAAATCCTTGGAAAATGCAGCAGCAAGTGTCTATAATGAAAATGCCTGTTGAGCACAGTTTACTGTGGGCTAAGTTTAAAATCAGCCCAGATTGTTAAAGAAAAATACACATCAGGAGATTTTCCAGATTAGTTGGCTTTTTCCACACTTGAACTTTGGGAACTTGGAAGTCAGCCCAAGATCTCATAACTTGGCAACAAGGGGTGGGGTGGGCATGGGGGACGGATTTGGAGAGTGTAGAGAGAGAGGTTTCGATTTACTCTACTTCCCCCTATCTAACACTTTTCTGATATCCAACACAGTTCCTCTTCCTTTAATAAATCAGTAATACCAAAGTCAACAAACACGGGAAAGCTGACTAAACAGCAATTGACTCTGGCCTGCTGTAGTTACTACAATGAAATGATGCCATTAACTGGCCCTGGCCCCATCCAGCTCAGCGCTGAGATTTCTAATCTTACACAGCTGTGCAGCTCCTGGGCGCCTACAGCCCAGAGAGTCTGACTCAGGCCTGAAAGACGCCTCATCTTCGACTCTGCAGATCACCAAAGAGGGTCACTTAGTTTGCTTGCCCTTGCTACTCACAATGTAGCCAGGCAACATCAGCACCAGTTGGGAGCATCTGGCAGACTCTTGGGCCCCACCCCACCCCACCCAGAACTACCAAATCTCAATCTGCATATTAACTCCGCAGGTGGTTCCTATGCACACTGAATTTTGGAAAGTGCTGGCCTAGACCTTCCCTTTGCTTTCCTCTTTGGGAGAGAGAACAATGTAGCAACTTTAGGTCTTCAAGGCTTCAGTTTTCTGAAAGGGCACCAGATTCTAAGCATCATAAGAAGTGGCATCCAGGCCAGGCATGGTGGCTTACGCCTGTAATCCCAGCACTTTGGGAGGCCAAGACGGGTCGATCACCTGAGGTCTGAAGTTCAGCCTGGCCAACATGATGAAACCCCATCTCTACTAAAAATACAAAAATTAGCCAGGTGTGGTGGCATGCACCTATAGTCCCAGCTACTTGGGAGGCTGAGGCAGGACAATCGCTTGAACCCAGGAGGTAGAGGTTGCAGTGAGCCAAGATCTCACCACTGCACTACAGCCTGGGTGACAGAGCGAGACTCCATCTCAAAAAAAAAAAAAAAAAAGAAGAAGCTTCATCCAAAAAGAGAGTTTATGGTATTCTGCTCTGTGTGGCAGGTTAATTGAGACGGCCCTTTGTTGTTTGTTTGTTACCCATCCACAAGCAGACACAGAATCAGCATTTGGGGGATGCGGAGACCAGGGATGACTCCTTCCTCCTGGGAGACCTGGGATTCCAGTCTGTGCTCCATGCACAGGTGCTCCTGGGAGCGATTCTGGGTCATCAGACCAGAGAATCACACTCTCTGCTATCAGCATCCAACCTACTCGAGTCCCGACCCCACCCTGCCAGGAGAGTCCAGCAAGCCCCGACGGCCTGAGCACAGCTAGGCTGGACATTGGAGGCAGCCCTGGGAGATGGTATGTGGCCTGTTCATGGAGAAGCTGGGTCTACCTCCTGGCTACCTCATTTAGATGTGGTTGCATTTAATCACCATTTTTTGTCATTGTTGTTCCTTGAACAGATGAACCCCCATGCTTTCACAATGCCCCTTCTAACGTATTTTCACCGTACTCTAAACCATTGCTACTTAAGAGTGCAATCCAAGGACTACAGGCCATTGGCATGCCTAGGAGCCCATCACCTCTGCAAGGCTCCTGCCCCACCTGCTCCCACTGAGTCTAAATGTGAATTTCAAAAGATCCTGCATGATTTGTGTGCACATTAAAGTGAGAAACATTGTTGTAAACAACTACTGCATACCATGAAAAGACTGTTGGAAATGTGCTCAAAGAAGAGCCCTCCTCATCCTCTCCCTAACTGTACCATAACACAGAGCTAGTGCTGAAAAGATAACAGCACATGGTGTGTCTGTGTGATTACTTGTTTCTCAAAATTTGTTATTTAGAGGAGTATTTCTTGCAGTGGGCTTCTTTTTGACTTTATTTTGACCCACTAGTTCAGTACTGGTCCCAGTTCCCAAATAGTTTGTTTTTTATTGGTGAGATGGGGTGGTGGATCACTGAATTAACTGATGTCCATCTGCAACTAAGAAACTGGGTGGGTTCAGAGCCCTTCCTCTCACTGACTGCTTAACTTCTGTCCTCTACATTGTTGCTGTCCTTTTACGATGCTTTTCCTTGCTTCCTAGGCATGGTTCCTATATTACGTCCATCCTCAACCCTGTCTCTTCCTGGCCTTACTCAGCTTAATTCCAGAGCATGATTTATAAAATATCAGTCTAAATAACATACTAAATTTTATATATAAAATGATAGTCTCTAGAAATATGTCCAAGTCAGGTGTTTCTATGACATTTCTGGAGCCAAAAGCAAAATACTAAACACAGTTAAAAAGGAAACCTCACTTCTTCCATTAGTAATACCCAAACAGTGACATATTCAATGCCTGCTAAATTCTGAAACCTGGAAAAATGCAGCATTGATGTGACTTACCACTAGAAGCAATTAATAAGATTATAATGACTTACCAAAAGTTACCCTTTATGATTATGAATCTTTGTACATTGATGTCAGCGTTTCAACAATGTGACTTGTCTCTTGAGGACAGGAATCATAATTTAAAGTCATTCACCTTCCTAGTGCCAAGCAGTGCCCAGGATCCCATAGAGTGATGGCTGTGCTGGGAATGATGGTGCCAGTGATCACCAGGATGGAGATTTTGCCATTTTCAAGATGGGTTCAACCCTTTCAGGATGTAGATTTTATCTTGTAGTTATTCTGTTTTCCAGAAAGAATTAAGTTTAGAAGCAACTGTAAGAATAGGAAGTCTAGCAAAAAGACTCTTGGGTCCTTCAAGAATGATTCCTCTGCTACAAAAAAGGTTCTTCCCCTTTAGAAAGGAGAGCATGGGGCCAGGCACAGTGGCCCACACCTGTAATCCCAGCACTTTGGGAGGCTGAGGCGAGAGGATCACTTGAGGTTGGGAGTTCGAGAACAGCCTGGCCAACATGGTGAAACCCCTTCTCCAATAAAAATGCAAAAAATAGTCGGGCATGTTGGTGTGCACCTGTAATCCCCACTACTTGGGAGGCTGAGGCAGGAGAATCACTTGAACCTGGGAGTTGGAGGTTGCAGTGAGCTGAGATCATGCCTCTGCACTCCAGCCTGGGTGACAGAGCAAGACTCTGTCTGAAAAAAAGAAAAAGAAAAAGAAAGGAGAGCACTGGAGAACCTAAATTTTGGGTTTAATATAATTTCATCAACCATCATTTGAAAAAAGACTCCAGGTTCTCCAAAATGTAGCCAGGCATCAGCAACATCAGCACCACCTGTGAGCACATTAGAAAGGCAGACCCTTGGAAAACAGTTCTCCAACCTGCAGCAAATCCTGCTCTCTCCTTCTCCTTTAAAATGTAATATTTCCCTATAGACATTAGTCATATGTATCTATTTGGAAAATGAATTTATACCTAGAGCAAGGAGGTTAGCTTCAAAGTAAAGCCAGGAAGAGAAGGGGTTGAGGATGGATGTAATGGAGAAACCATGCCTAGGCAGGGAGGAAAAGCATCATAAAAGGACAGCAACAATGTACAGGAGAGAAGTTAAGCAGTCCATGAGAGGAAGGGCTCTGAACCCAGCCAGTTACTTAGCTACAGATAGATGTCAGTTAATTCCATGATCAACCACCCCCATCTCACCAATAAAAACCAGACTCTTTGGGAACTGGGACCAGTAATGAACTAGTGAGTCAAAATAAAGCCAATAGGTACCCATGCTTTCCCTTGCAGCTTCAATTCTAGCCACCACTCATACTTAACAATCAAAGTTTCATGAACTCACCTCTTTGAGCCTTTGTGTCTGATGCTAAGTCTAAAAAGAGTACCTTCTTCCTGCCTGACCCAACCTCCACTCATGCTCGAGGCCACTACTTTCCACAGTGAGTTTTTGCTGATATTCACACCTGCAAGGCTCCCTTGTGGTAGCCTGTGTTCACTCCTGTTGGAACTTATGAAATTATCTCTTTACTTGTCCTCTTCCTATCTCAACTGTTATCTCCTGAAACATAGAAGTAATTTTGTTTGGTTAATTTGTGCCTCATGTATTGCTAGGATATGTTAGATACCCAATACATATGTATCTAATCAACTCATGAATACTCTATGATACTTATTGATCAGTATTCTTAAATACCACCAGGTTCTCAAAAAGTGGCTCCTGCATGAAAAGAAATTATTTTCTAAATTACTGTTTCATATTTGTCTTTACATCCATCACTTATTCCTACTCTAAAGAAAAGGGGAAAGAAGCCTTGTTATAGCCACAGTTTCCTGTTCTCACTCATAAAATGTTCATTTTATGTTGCTGTTGGGATGTAGGTGGTTTGTGCAGGAACTTGGGGTGATAGAGGAAAGCCAGATGCAATGACTTTTTGGTCCTTTCCAAACTCCAGAAGATGTCTTCAGACATTTCTTTTTCTCCCTCTCTTTTCAAAATTAGGTGGGACCTTCTAGGTGCCACCACAATCTATCTCTACACTAATGATATTTATCTAGCTGCGGACATAAACTTTCAAACCTTCTCTTGACTCCTCACCCAGATCTGCCAGGAAAGCTCAGAATGGAGCAGCAGGAGGGGTGGAGAAGCACACTTCGTGCTTAGAGCATCTCTTTTCCTTCCCTCAAACTTCTACTCTCCCACTACTGTATTTTTCTAATACTGTCTACTTTTCATCATGGTTGAGAAGCTACTGAACAGGTGTTTCCTAAATTCTAGAACTAATGCCTGATTAATGAGCAAATTATTACAAAACAGTATACAACCTCCAGATGAAAAGCTTAATTGCAGAGTATTATGTCAGGACCTTAGAATTCATAGCATGTAATATGTACCCTATTCTATTGCTGCTGTCTAACCACTTCCACAATTTCTGCAGAAATTAGATAATTGTCTTTTTAAACTATAATTGTCTCAAAGGGAAAAAGAAAACTGTCATGACAGTGCAGTCCTTCCAAATAGAACTTCGTGATCAGTTAATTGACTTGGAGGCATCTTAAAGAAAATTTTAAGATCACCTAATCAAATCATCCATTTTCTAATTAGGTAAAGTGAAGCCCACAGAGGCTTTGGGGATTGCCCAAAGGCCAAGACTTGAGTCTCACAACATTTAATCTAATCTGGCATTCATCTCAGTAGTAGCTCTCAAAGTATGCTCCACAGACCAGTAGCCTCAGTATAACCTCGGGACTTATTAGAAATGCAGACTCTCCACCCCATCCATACCTATTGGATCAGGGCCTATTGTGGTCAGGCCTAGCAATCTGTGTTTTCACTGGCTCTCTAGGGTGTTAAGATGCACCCTCGGTTTGAGAACCAGTGCAGATGCACTACACACCATCCAAACATTGCTCAAAAGTAATGGGTAAGTCTTCTGACTCCAAGATCGCGTTGACCAGGGAGTGGGGTGGAGAGAAATATTCTGATAGTCAAAGGAAAGGTGATCCAACAAGAATAAAGATACAAAATAAGAAGGAAAAGTAGGCTCAGGACTCCAGTTGGAATGCCTGTTGAAGTAGCAGCAAGATCCCTGCTTAGCCTTAGGTATGAAATAGTGACTTTTCCCTTTCAGAAAATAGAACATGAGAGGATGGAGGAAGATAAAGAACTAGTTTCCCTTCCCAATCACTTCCTTAGCTCCAGAAAGTTTGCCTCCTAAGGAATGTAATCAGGAAATAAGATCCCAGTAGGATGTGGAGTAAGTTCTTTCTTCCACAAATCACCTGACAGTTTCCAAAGTCATTAGTCAGCATTTTCAATTCCACTCCTCCCACGTGTGGGGCTCAATCTCTCCTTCCTTTACACAGTGGAGAGCATGGCTTTCTTCCTGCGGCCCAGTGTCGCCAGGCTTATGTCTTCACAGCTCATTTCCAAGGAGATGGGGAATCTTACCTCATAGCTTTTGGCTTTCAAAATGCATGAGAAAACCCTTGTGGGTCTAGCTTGGTTATTCTGCTACAGCGTGGACTATGTTCCACAGACAGACAGAAGAGACACTATGATTAACCAGGTCTGCATCACAGAACTATGCTCTAAGCAACAAAAAGGTCACTGAAATTAGGGATCCCCACCAGTGACCCATGACAAAAATGAGTGGAAGATTGGTGTTCCCAGTGGAAATAGTGGAGAGATGGCTGCTATGTCCCTTCTCCCAGCATTGGCCTTACAGAGCCTCAGAGCAATGATATATCCTGATGATGTATCATTGATAACTAATGACTTTCTAGTTATCATGGATGATGATAAACTAACTTTTGTTATTAAACATTTTGCCATCACAGGACCCATTTATGTGGTTAACAGATTAGAGAAGGTGTGACACCGGGGGATTTGAGGGGGATGCAGTTCTTGGTGAAATTAAAACAGCAGATTATGGTAACCCAAAGTCCAAACACAGACATGACCCATGCTAATTCAGAACAGAGATTCAGGAACCAAAGGCCACACTATTCAATCTTGCTTCTATCTTATTCTATCAGGCTAAACCTTGAGGTGACAGTAGAAAGAGTATTATCCCTTCCATAAATCTTACCAAGGAGAAAGCTAACACCCAGAGGACTTTACTAACACTATTAATAGTAACAGAGCTGCCCCAGATCCTAGTTCAATGCCCTTACAATGATATCAGATTGCTTTTACACAAGAAAAAAGAAAGATAATCAGGCTTTCAAGGTAAGACCATCCTGGATGCTCATATACATTCTGATGATCACAGAAATAAGCAGAAAGGTGGTCAAATATATGAATATTGTCATTTATATGTTAGGGAACCAGAGGTGAATGTGTATCATATACTATGCTTTCTTTCTCCAAGTGAATTTTCTAATTAGAGTTCAAGTATGGTTCAACTGGGGATGGAGGGACTAAAATATGGAACTTTTATGGATCTGCTCCTGTGTCTTATTTTATATCAAATTCTTGACCATTCTCATGAGTTTAGATCTGATTTATGATGACTTAGGAAATTGCATATAGATCCAACACTGCTGAAATAATGTGACCATCTGAAAATGAAGGTGAGGAAAGAGTCTTAATCCACTCCAGGAGGTAATTTAAAATCTGAGGGGAAAAATAGATAAAACATGGAGGAGACCAGCAGCAAAATAAAACCTGGCAATGCTGTTCCTGATTGAGAAGCTAGGGAGTGGAGAAGCAGCAAGCTGTGCACAGTTGGAAAATTCAGGGAGTGATCATTTCAGTGACCAGTTTTTGAACATGTCAGTTTAATTATTATGCATCATAGTTGACAGCAATGCATATGGAACCAATTACAGCACATGTTAAAATCAATTATTGCATATTTCAGCTATCCTAAACACTGGAAAAAGCGTTCTATGCATTGCTGCAGATTTCAACTCCACTAATCATTTTTACTATCATGGTTCAACAAGAAAAGGAAATATATATGTGTGTGTGTGTGTGTGTATGTATTTGTATAAAAGTATACATATATATCTATACTGAGAAAAACACGTTTCACAACTAACATCAAAGGCAAAGCACAGAAACAGTAGCAATAGATAGAAAAGTTTCAAACGTTTGTTCTTACAGAAGTCTAATCTTCCATCCTGCTTTTTCGAAGAGAAATAACAAAAAATAAAATTCCTTGCTATCTCCCAAGCACTGTTTTGATCAATTTAATCCACTTTGGCCTCTTTACCAGCAATGAGGTCCATTCTCAGCTGCTGTCTACTGGCTATTTTGGTCTAAAATGTTTGCCTTTATTGTTTACCCTGTTTCTGTGGCCTTTTCTCCCCCTTCAGATTTCTAACTCAAAAATTCTCCTTCAAAGTTCACAGCTTATTCATTTTCTGTTTACTTTTATATGCACCAACAAATAACTGGGTTATTGAAAAATGAAGGTGAGGAGGAGGAGGAGAAGGAAGGTGAAAAAAGTGAAGGTGGATGGCATTTGCCATTCCTCGGAGATTTGCACATTTGCTGGTTGTATTAAATCAGCAGCCTGTATGGTGTAGTGAGCTCCAAAATACGTTTCCTGTGAAGAAGGCTTATATTCTGAAAATTTGGATTTCTACTTCCTCTTCACCATGCATAACAAAAGTGAGCTGCAGAAAATCCATTGTCTGAACTGCACTGAAGGCTTGGGGACACACACTGGTGTCCCATGGTGATAATTTATCTATGCAAATCCTCCTGTCCTGAGATGAGGCAGGAGCTCCAAGGTGACTGAGCATTCCAAAAAAAGCCACACGCCTCACAAAACTTGGCTCCAGGGAGCAGGTGGGTGTGGATCCCGGGAAAGGGATCAGTGGTGTCTGAGTCAAGAAGAACCCAGTGGTCCAAGCAAGAGCAAAGAAAAACAGCCCATGTGGTTTAGTCAAGAGAGCGCCGGGCGGGATGTTGGGAATGCTGACTTCTCTGCTCAGCAGCTTGCCCAGCTGGGGCAAGGTACTCAATGCCTCGTTGTCCTCCAGACTGTCACCTGGCAATGAGGGAAGTGTATCAAAGAGAGAACGAGGCCTCTGAATTGCTTCAGGGCCCATAAAAGGAGGACTGCTCCATTTTAAAGTTTTTGAGGATCACGGTGGGAACCATTTATGCTTGTTTGTTCTGTGACTAAACGATGGACCCCAACTTGTGCCAGCTGCCCTTTCTTCCTTCCTTCCTTTCTTCCTTCCTTTCTTCCTTCCTTCCTTCTTTCCTTCCTTTCTTCCTTCCTTCCTTCACTTAAGAAGTACTTATTTTGAACTAGCCCTAGAGATACCCATTCTCCTCTAGTGGAGGTGATAGATTACCAGCGAAGACAAGTGCATCAATAACCACATGGACATTAAGGGAAGTAAAACAAGACCCAGGCCCCTGGGTTGTGTTTCAGATAAAGGGAGAATCTGCACTATACTGTACACATGCCTGTGATCTGCCACAAAGGGAGTATGGTGGGAAAGTGGAGGAGAAGGAATCCAACATTGCCCCTTCCCAAGAATTTGATGAACTCTTAAGTCTGCATTGTGATTCAAATGATTTAAAGGGTATCTTGTGTTCCATTCAATAAGGGGGGACCTAGGCTATGTGAGCTGAATAGGAAAATCTGCTAGTGGCCATTTGTGAGTTGGAGGACAAAGCTCAGACATAGTTTGGGAGGAAGGAGTTTCATCAGTCAGGGTCCCAGAAGAATATGGAATTCACCCATATGGTTCAAATGTAGAAACACTGTCCAAGGGGCAGCAGACGGAATGTAGGCAGAGTGAACCAACAAGGGTTGGGAGGCCCCCAGAGACGAACAGCAGCTTGGAGCAATTTGGATCTATTACTGCCCTAGGAGACACTAGGAGCTAAGGAAGAGGGCTGCACGGGGGAGCACCCACCAGAAGGGAAGGGTGCAGCTGCTACTGGAACTGTGATCCCAAGGCAGGGAGGGAGTGGAGGAAGAAATGCCCCATCTCTCTTCTGTTTGCTGATGGTCTTCGACAGAGCCCAGATGTGGCAGTCAAGCAGATCAGTTCCTCAGCAAAGAAAAACGTATGTTTATATGGCTGGAAGTGGCCAGAACAAGGGCTCCAGCAGCCCCAGAACATGCCCGGTTGCCCAGGGTTCAGGGACCATTATCTCAATGTATGTGTAACCAAATCTGACACTCAAATTTGGATGCTCTAGAACATAATTCACCCCAGCAAAGGTGTGCAAGGAGAGTGCAAGACAGGCCAGCACTAGATGAAGAGACCTAGGAGCAGTGGTGTAGAGCATCATGTCCCCAGCATGCTTTGGGCAGGCTTATGTGGTCAGGGAGGGAGGCTTGGGAGAGAACCTCAGAAAAGTTGAGAAAAGTCCTAGAAGGCTTTACTAAAGCATTTGTACTTGATTCTAAAGCAATGAAAACAAGCTTTTAAGATGAGCCCACTCACTTCACCTCTCTGTTCAGAAACACACAAGTGCTTTTGACCCCAGTGGGTTCAATAACAAGCTTGTGAGTAGATGCAAGTGGCTTCTATAAGTCAAAGCTCATCAGAAAAGCCATCAGTAGTTTCATGTAGTTAAGAGCATGGGTTCTAGCCTTGGGTACACCACTTACCAGCTGTGTGACCTTGGGCAAGTTACAGACAGTTCCTCAGTTTCCTCGTCTGTAAAATGGTGATAAAAATGGCACTGACTTCATTAGATTGCTTGAGGAGTAAATGAGCTCATATTTGAAAAGATCTGAGAACAATAATTAGTATCCATCTTCATAGCAGCCACATATAATGCATAATAGTTACAAATTCAAAAGAGATATTATTGTAACACTTACCAACTGACCAAGAACATTGAAAACATACCCCTGAAGAGCATTCATAAAGAGCTTTCAGCTATAAATAAGAATCAAGAAAATATTACTGGTCCTAGGCTGCCAGCTCATCAAAATTGTCCCAGACAAGACCACAGAGCAGAACAGACATCTGAGGGTTTTTTGCATATACTCCCTTATGACAGAGAGAATGGCCACATACAGTCTAATGCTGAACGTGCACACGTTGTGAATATTTCCAGACCTACAAAGCTTCTAGGTGGCATGTCACAGCATTCTAGAGGCAAGCTGTCAGTGTCACAACACAGAACTTTGTGAAGGCATCTCAGAGCCAGAGGAGTAGACAGCGGAGACCAGCTCCCAGGTCATCTGCCTGTAACCCTCACTGTTGCTAAAATATTCCAACAAATTACTCTTACCATCCCATCTGATTCACTTGGTATAAGCAGAAAGTGCAGACACCCATGTGTGGTCTGAACCACATGACCCTTCAAATAAAAAATATAAAATATGTCATTGTATTTCCCCAATCCTCTGCAAAAGAAAATGCAATTTTTTTTCTCTTTTTCATTTTTCTGTTGACGTTCATAGCTCTACAGTTAACATTTGGTCTTCTAAAATGTCTGATATAGAGGTATCAGAGGTTTAGGCAACTGAAAAAGCGGAAGCATAAGGAAGGTGTTTCATAGTTTATCAAACCGTGAGTACTGATACCTCATTAATTTTTAATGCTTCCTTCAACCAAGGCGAGGCAGCGTTTTCCTTCAGCAATCTTAATGATGCAAGGCCTGCCACTCACACAGGTGCTAATGGCAAAGTAATTTTGAGGTTTCTGGATGAGACAAACATTCCACATTTGTAGAACAAACATTCAGGAGGGATCCAATGTCAATGTTTCCTACGGATTTTTATTTAATAGCTCTGCTGCCTGGCCTGCTGGGATGCTCTCAGGAAGGGACACTGTTGTCCAGTCAGTCCTCACTGAATCACCCATGCCCACTATAGCTCAGACATGCTCACATTGTCCTCACTCCTCACCACACCCTGGAGAGGGCATCCTTCCTCCGCATGCTGTTCAAAAATCAACACAGCAGAAGAGGAGCCACAAGATACCAGGACCGACCCAGAAAGTCTCTGCAGCATTATTAAGGCAAGGGTGCTCCAGAACAGTTGTTCTTAAAATGCAATTCTGCAGTTCACACAGGAACTTGTTAGAAATGCAAATTCTCAGGCTCTACCCCAGACCTTCTGAACCGGAAACACTGGCGATGGAACCTCCCTATCTGTACATCAACAAGCACCCCCCCCCCAACACCCGGCAACAAGTGATCCGATGCCTACTGAGCCAACCAATCAAAAATTACACAAATGCAAATGTGGTTTTGTGTAAGCAAGGTTAGTACTTTATCTGCATGGCGAAACCCTACAACACATAGGTCACATCTGTTGCTCAATCTAGAGAGAAGGGACCTAGGGTCCAAATGTCAGTAGAGGCTTCAGGACATTGAGGAACTGCCCTTGCCATTATGTGGAAAGAGAGAAAAGGTGAAGACTACCCCTGCTCCCTCACCCAGCAAAACCAAAATGCTCTAAAGGGTATAACTTAACAGAGCCATTTAATGATCAGAAAGGGGCTTCCTTTGTCAGTCAGAAGGAAGGAGGTAAAAGGAAGCAGCACATTCTGCAGTGAGGGAGAGAAAGCCCTTTTGGCAATCTAGTGCAAGCCCAGTTAGAGCATGGTTTTGGAGCCTCTGCACAGCGGGTCTGGGACCACAGTCTTTGGGATGATGTGACACTCCCTCAACAACCTGGCAGACCACAATGACAAGAAGGGTGGTGATAGATGATACTGGATCAATTACTTGGATTCCACCACTTAAGTAGGAGGAACTTAAATGAGAGCTAGAACTCCAGCCACCATGCTATGCAGGAAAAGGAATAGAAAAACAGCTTATGATTTTTGCTTCCTGGCTGGGAAAGGGTCTGCTATGCAAGCAATAAAGTGGTTTGACCTGCTTGTTTTGACACCATGTATGCAAAGCTTAGTCTGTCTTGAGGATTTTAGAACACTGCGCCTAGAATTTTATAGCCTCATGTTCTATCACAATTCCAAAAAGACATCTGCATGAAAACAAGAGGTTTGGAATCTATTTAACAGAGCTACAGTCCTGATGTAGAGAAGAAATAATATTCAGATGGCATCCTCTGTCTATCCATGGTGGCTCAATACCTGCCTTCAGCCTTCTAGGGACTTTTCCTTGCACTTCCTACGTAAACTCTTCCTTTAGCCAAGCCAGCTGCCCTCACTGTCACAGCCTCCAGTGTTCAACACTTCCTAACTCTATGCTTTGGCCTATCATGCCCTCTAGGCTGAGTGCTGCCTCAACTCCCTCTCTGGTTGCTTGCTCTCAGGACTCTCTTACTCCTCTGCATCTTCACTGTTCAGTTTCCCTCTCTCTGACTTTTCCCTTCTTTTTGTGTGTTCATAATGCTCTGCCCTGTGCTGTGCACTTGGACTGGCACAGGAAGTAACCCTTGTGAAATCCGTGCAGGCGACCAGGTATACAGGTTTGGCCCTCAAAGCAGTCGATTTGTACATAACCAGTTATTTACATTTCAATTCCCAAATTTTACCAAGGCAAATTGCTGAAATTAAAGTAATATCTGTTTACAATGGCTTTAAAAAGGATTTTTTTTCTTTCAAGTATTTGCCAGATTAGAAACACACAACCTATGTTTCAGAAAACTGAGGCACAACAGGTATGGAAAGAGCCCAGCAGTGCTTGCCACTCTCTTAGACTGAGAAGTGAGGTGGGCTCTTCCTGCAGAGGGTAGAAAAACGGGGTGAAGTAAAGGAAAGGTAACAAGATTGAGTCCACCCATTCTATCCATCTGTATCAGTTCATTTTCACAGTGCTGATAAAGACATACCCAAAACTGGGAACAAAAAGAGCTTTAATTGGACTTACAGTTCCAGAGGGCTGTAGGCAGGAGGCAAAAGGCACTTCTTATGTGGCAGCGGCAAGAGAAAAATGAGGATGAAACAAAAGCAGAAACCCCTGATAAATCCATAAGATCTCGTGAGACTTATTCACTATCACAAGAATAGCAAGGAAAAGACTGGCCCCCATGATTCAGTTACCTCCCCCTGGGTCCCTCCCACAACATGTGGGAATTCTGGGAGAAACAATTTAAGTTGAGATTTGTGTGAGGACACAGTCAAACCATATCACCATCCATCCATCCATTCATCCATCTATCTAATCATCCATCCATCTATCCATCCATCCATCCATCTATCCATCCATTCATCCACCATTCATTCATCTGTCATCCATCTATCCATCCATCCACCCGTTCATCCATTCATTCATCTATCCATCCACCTTTCCCTTCATTCATCAATCTATCTATAGATCCATCCATCCATATATTTACATATGTCTATCTACATATTGTTATAAAATTATATTACATATTATAAAATTATACTAATATACTATTATTAGGATATAGTTTCAATGGTTATAACAAAAAAAAACCCGTACCAATGGTGACTTAAACAAGATAAGATTTCTTTCTCGCTTGCTTAAATACATAGGCTTAGGCAATTCTGAACTGATGTGGTGGCTCAACAGCATCAAGGACTCAACTTCCTTAGTTCTCTCTTTGCTGTCCTCAATGATTAGATTGCACCTCCTGGTCTCATGTGGCTACTTCAGCACCCACTGCCATGTGCAGAGCACAAGGGACAGAAGGAAAGATATGTGCAGGACTGAGAGGTGATATCCACCATCGCCATTCACATACCTCTGACTGTAAGTTTAGCATGTGGCCACCAGCACTTTAAAGGTTCCTCTGGACAAGGGACCGCACTCAGTATACACTCAGATAAACTATTACTAAAGGAAGAAGGATGAAAGGGATATTGGATACCTGTATCTCTGCTGTACTGGCTATCCTGATTTAACAATGTAGAAATTCCTAAATTATAAAAGATATTCACAGTTATACAAAATTATTTTCCACAGAAAGCACTAACGTGTATGGGCTGTTTGCCATCGTGTGCCATCTGTCACTCCAGCTTCCCATTGCCATTGTCATCTTGACTGGGCCCTACCACAGCACACCATTTCTGGGTGGAGATTAAGTTCATAGACTGTTAAACTTTCCTCTATGTTTGTAAACTTATTTTATAGAGTGGGATTTATTATAAATGTTATGCAATTTTATTATAAAATAATTCAAAAATGCAAATAAGCAAACAGAAGGAGAGGAGAAGGAGAACAAAAAAGAAGAAGGAAAAGAAAGAAAAGCATTTTGTGGTTCTATCCCACAGAGATCATGATTTGTAATTATTTGGTGTACATCACTTTATTTATTATTTCTCCACCAAAATAAAATTACAAAGTATATATGACCTTGGAACTTAGTCACCCCCTACTTAACACATACACTTAATAGTACAGTATAAATTTGGTTCTATCTGAATACAACAACATTTCTGCAGGAAATTTGCTAATATCTATTACAATATACCACTGTAAAGATGTTTTTAAATTAATCTAACTATTGTTGAAGATGAAAGTTTTACCACTGAAAACAATAAACAAATTCTGTGGAAATACAGAGCTAAAGCAATGGAAAAACTACGTTATCAGCATTTATGCTTTGAAATCTTAGATTCTTTGGGCAGTCAGTAAGCAAAAAGAGGACAAGAGAACTGGAATCAGTGTTTTATCAGCAAGATCATATTTGCAAAACTATCTTATGAACAAGGGTAAGTGGAGAGGTTCATTCCTTTCAAGAGAAAGAATTCTAGAATACATTCCATTACCAATATTCATCCCTATGTGAAGATGATCAAAAATATGTACATTGAAAAAAAGAAAAAGAGGATAAAAGATTGTACTGATGTCCCAAAGAGAACAGATTGCTCTATTGTAGCTGATGTTTTCCTCTTTCCCTATAATCAAGCATCAAAGGCCCTAACAGACAATGGCTAAGTTGTCCCAGATGGCGGCACACACATATGGGAAAAGAAGATCGGTGCATGACTGTGCTGATGGGGATAGGACACATTTCCTAAATGTCTATCCAGGAGTACAAGGCAGGCCTGGCCAGACCAAGGCTACAGACACATCGAAAGAATTGGAAACCTGACAGTTCACCAACCGAGGAAGCCTATTTGGGTGCCAGTCATACAAGCAGCATGCGTAGGTTGCCTCTTGTCTGCAACAGCATCTCGTACTCATTAGCCCACTGGAGCCTCGTGCTTCCAGGGCAAATGTGAAATAAATTAAACCGACAGGGTCCTGCTTTGCAAGAATTTATGTCGTCTTTTTTTTTTTTCATGGCCATATTGGGTCCCGAAAAGGGCTTCCTCCTCCAACCCTAGCCCCAGCTTGCATCCTGGCCAGGTAACCTAACATTTATAAAATACCTCATTCTCCACATTTAGCTGGAGAGACAAATCCTTGAAGACATTAGAGATATGTTTTGCTTAAAAGCAAATTCTGATATATAAGATATAAGCATGGGGTAACTTTTTATTCTACAAAATAATTCTGAACTTGTAGAAGAATTTCTCAGACAATTCTCAGTGAGCTTTTTAAGTAAGAGGCAATTTACAAAACCATTCATACTCAACTTTTTTCTGAGAATTCATCTATTGTGTAAAGTTAAGTACAACCACATTGTTAGAGTAATCATAATTAGATCGGTTATTTCATACAATAAAAGCCACTAGTAACATTGTGTCTTATGGTTGACAAAGCACTTTCATAACTATGATCTTTCATAACTATGACCCTACAACA
The DNA here is from genome assembly GCF_001698545.2 of Rhinopithecus bieti. Lineage (NCBI taxonomy): Eukaryota > Metazoa > Chordata > Mammalia > Primates > Cercopithecidae > Rhinopithecus > Rhinopithecus bieti. Next base: position 819,454 of record NW_016806124.1, read on the forward strand.
ACCTCCAGTGAGGTAGTAATTACTATTCTCTCTGACACACTAATGAAGACAACTGAAGCTCAGAGAGGTTGAGTAACTTTTTAAGAATACACAGCTAGTGGATGGTAGAAATGGGGCCAGAATCCATTTCTTCTGACTTAACCATACTTTCCTTTCATTTCAACTCTTGTGGTATAGAACCAGGATGACCACGTGTCCCAATTTTCCTGGTATCACCCCTGTTTAAGCCTTTTCCACAGAATATATTTATTAAGAATGTTTTCTTTTATTCTCAAAAGTGACCCTATTTGTATGATAAATGACAGAACAGTCTTTTATGCTCCATATTTTACAGGATTTAAGATTTCTTGTGATGCCACATAGGGATGGAGAACAGGGAAAGAGGTATAAAGACCAAGTAGGCTCAAGAATCCTTAATTGCATTTCAACTGCAGTACTCATACCATTATCTGTTTTTGTATATTTGTTCTGTTTTTAAACAAAATGGAAGACGGATACTACTCCTTTAAAAGGTTGTAAAGCCTTTTATCCATAAAAATAGTAGCAGATGTAAGACTATGGAATACACATCATTAGTACAATCTAACCACTACAGGTGGAAAATAATGGATTCTAATACCAACATTGAGAGACTTATACGTTCAACAAAACAAAGCATAGGCTATCATATCACTTAAGACTGGTGGTTGCTATTAACTGAAAATCCGATTCACTGATTTAATTAAAAAGTAAAGAGAAAAAATAATGACAGTATTGACTCACATAGCTAAAAAGTCTGGGACTAGATCCAGATGCTCCAAGCTGTCATTAGAAGTTGGTTTCTCCATGTTTCACGTCTGCCTTACACTCTAATGGATCCATTCTCAAGATTTCTACTGCTCCCTGAGAGTGCAGGGTTTATATAGTGTCAGCAATCTCAGCAAAATGCTTTGCGTCTGCCTGATTGGTCTTCCTGTCTCCATTCAAAGCAATCAGGACAGCCAAGTGAAAGCAATGCTCAGATTGGCCCATAGGAATTGCCATCCACATTCTGCACCTGGAGGTGGGATCGGCCCAAAGTGCGTGTCAGGAGAGTAGAGGAAGACAGATTACACCAAGAATGAAAGAGGGGAAATCATTATAAACCATTTAGCTACTAAAAGGGGGAAAATGTATACTATACCGTACTCTCACATACTACAAATAACTCCACGCTGGTAAACTAGATAACTTAGATAAAAACAAGGTGATGTTGCATTTTGGAGGTGAAGATTCCATCCTTCCTTTTGCACCCATATCCTAGATTCTTGGGGTAATCTGTCTTCCTCTGGTCTCCTTATAAGTGAGAACATGTGGTAGTATTTGACTTTCTGTTATTTGATTTAAGATAATGATCTCTAGTTCCACCCATGTTGCTGCAAAAGACGTGATTTCACTCTTTTTTATGGCTGAGTAGCATTCCATGGAATATATTTATATACTACCACATGTTTTCACTTATAAATGGGGCCTAAAAAAAGGTGTACATATGGACATAAAGTGTGGAATAATAAATATTGAATACTTGGAAGGGAGGAAGAGTAGGAAGAAGGTGAGGGATGAGAAATTACTTAAGGGGTACAAATGACACTGTTTGGTTCAGGCTTTACCACTATGCAAAATATCCGTGTAACAAAACTGTGCTTGTACTCCCTAAATTTACACAAATAGAAAAAAGGAAAAAAGAACTCAAAAGGAGATAAATAGTCTACTATATTTACGTAGCTATTTCTGTTTATCTTCTTTTATTTTTGAAGTTCCAAGTTCCATCTCTTATCATTTCCCTTCTGTCTGAAGAATTTTTTAAGCAATTCTTTTGGCACAGATCTGATGGCAATAAACTCTCTTAGTTTTCCTTCATTTGACTATGTCTTTGGTAATCCTTCATTCCTGAAGGAATTTTTTGTTGAATATAAAATCCTGGTTTGATAATACTTTTCTTTCAGCATTTGAAAACTTGTGTCACTTCCTTCTGGTCTTCATGGTTTCTCAAGTATCCCAGTACTTAATGCATCATTTTGCCCTGGCTGTTTTCCAGGTTTTTCTTTGTCTTTTGTATTTAGAACTTTAATGTATCTGGGCATTGATTTATTTGGGTTTATTATGTGTTGGGTTTACTCAGCTTCTTCAATCTTTCCCTTTGTCTCTTTTACCAATGTGAAAAGTTTTCACTCATTGTTTTTTCAAATATTTTTCTACACCAGACTCTTTCTCCTGTCTTTTTGGACTCTGATGACATGAATATTAGACTTTTCATTATTGTCCCACAGCCCATGAGGTTCTCTTTTTTTTCTTCTCTCAAATTTTCTATGTTGTTCAGATTAGATAATCTTTTTTGTCTATCTTCAATTTTACCGACTTTTCTCTTTCTTCTCCTTACTGCTATTAAGCCCTTTTATTGAGTTTAGGTCTTCTTACAGCTTCTATTTGTTTGCTGAGACTTTCTATTTTTCCCCTTATTTCAACAGTGCTCACAATTTCTTCTTGGGGCATTTTTAGAGTAGCTGCTTTAAAACCTTTGTCAGGCAGTTCCAGCATCTGTGTGTTGTCATCTGTTGACTGCCTACCCTTGCAAGCACAGATTTTCCTCATTTTTCATATGATGAGTAATTTTGAAGTGAATCTTAGACATTTTATTTCTTGTGTTACAAAACTCAGGATCTTGCTTTAATTCCATACAGAATGTTAATATTTTTGTTTTAGTGGCAAATTGACCTGATTAAATTAAGCAACATGTTCCAATTTACCTCCTGAGAGCTGTGGTTCTAATCTCAATTCACTTTTCAAAGCTTTGCAGTGCAATTCATGGAGAAATGATAGTTTTTCAACAAATGGAGCTGTAACAACTGTAATTTCACATACAACAAAATCTAGATACAAAGTTTACAACTTTCACAAAATTGATTCAAAATGGACCATAGACCTAAATATGAAATCCAAGCTATAAAACTTTTAGAAGATAACATAGGAGAAAATATAGCTGACCTTGGGTTTGTTGATGAGCTTTCAGCTACAACACCAAAAGCATAATCCATGAACAACTGATATTAAATTTCATTAAAATTTAAAACTTCTGCTCTGCTATTTAAAAATTTAAAAACAGGCCAAAGACTTACAGGAAATACTTGCAAAACACTTATCCAATAAAGGAATTGTATCCAAAATAAATAAGGAAATCTTAAAACTCAAAAAGAAGGAAATGAACAACCCATTGAAAAATGGGTAAAAGATCTGAACAGGCAGCTCACCAAAGAAGATACATGTGGCAAGTAAATATATGAAAAGAAGTTTAACATCATGACATTAAGGAGTTGACAATGAGAAAAACAATGGAATACCACTACACACTAGTTAGAATGACAAAAAAATAAAACAAAAAACAAAAAACAAAGCAATACCAAGCGATGGTGATGACGTGGAGCAACAAGAACTTTCTCCTTCATTCCTGGTGGGAATGCAAAATTTCACAGCTACTTCGGAAGACAGTTTGGCAATTTCTTATAAAATTAGACTTATTCTTACCATACTATCCAGCAATTTCTTTCCTGTTTTCTAAAATGAGTTGAAAACTTACATCCATAAAAATCTGCATATTCATGTTTATATCAGCTTTATTCATTATTGCCAAAAGCTGGGATCAAGCAAGATGTCTCTCAACTGATGAATGAATACACAAACTGTGGTAGATTTGGAACGTTATTCAGGAATTAAAAGCAATGAGCTATAAAGCCACAAAAAGACAGAAAGAACCTTAAATGAATGTTGCTATGTAAAACAAGCCAAAAAGAAAAGACTATATATTATAGGATTCCAACTATGAAACATTCTGGAAAAGATAAAACTATAGAGACAGTAAAAAGATCAGTGGTTGTGAGGACTTTGAGGTTCAGGGAGGGATGAATAGTTCAGCATGAGGGATTTTTAGAGCAGTGTAAGTATTCTGTGTGGTACTGTAATGTTTGATACGTAGCATGCATTTATCAAAACCCATAGAATGTACAACACAAAGAATGAATCCTAATGTATGTAAACCATGGCCCTTAGCTAATAATAATGTATCAGCATTGGCTCATCAATTATAACAAATGTCCCACACCAACACAAGATGATAATAATGGAAACCATGAGTAGGGGAAGTGGGGTCATATGGGAACTTGATATTATCTACTCAATTTTCTGCAAACTTAAAACTGCTCTAACAAATAAAGTCTACTAATTAATTTTTTTAACTCAAAGAAACAAAAAGCCTTGGCAGTGTTCTTTACATCTATCACAGCAGCTAGCCCCTAGCAGCTGGTCTAGGCCTGGGCAGTGATCTGTCTCCTGCTCTGCTCTCAGCATCCCCCATGCTTATTACATCAGACCCATGTCAACCGTGAGGACCACTCTCCTGGGTGCCTCTCTCTCCATAATCTCCCAGGAATTTCCAGCTCCCTCAAGTACTGTTTTAGGTTTTCCAGCAACAAAGCCAGGACTACACACTATTCTGACATGCACTTCTGTAACTATGCATCCAAGGCCAAGGGGTAGAAGGAACAGAGAAAAAAGTAGTAAATTCACCACTAACTTTGGCACTTTAAATTCTGGTTGTTTTTTGAGTCACTTTTCAGAGTCCTCACAGCTGCCCTGTGCCTTATGTTCAGGTTTTATAGCCACAACCAGTGAGTGAGATGAGTGAAATGTGCTCCCTCCATTATACCTGGGACCAGGACTTCTCATTATTTATTTAGACACTCCAAAGACCAGAGCCAAATGGACAAATATGCTGTAAAATGAAGTGGTCTGCACACCTCGAAAATGCCAAGGTTAAGTTAGACAAAAAACACTGAGGAAGTGGCCAAAATTAAAGCACACTGAAGAAACAAAACATAACAATAAAGGATAACAATATGGCAAAATTTAAATACAGTCTGTGGATTGAATAGTAGTGTTGTATCCTTTTTAAATGTGCTGATTTGGTAACTACTATGGTTATGGAAAGGGGTATCCTTGTTCCTTGGATATACACACCAAAGAATTTATGGGGCAGAGGGCATGATATCTTTAGCTCACTTTCAAATGGTTCAAAATTCACATAAACACACACACATATGCACGTGCACACACACTCACACACACACATCCCTGCACATGCAAGAAGGTTGAAGGGTGCAGAGGAAGGAGAACCATCAGGAGGATCAGGAGACCCAAGTTCTGGTCCCACTTCCCCTATAAGCCTGCACTAGGGCCAGTCATCAACTTTGTGGTGCCTCGGTTTCCTCTTATAGAAGGTGGGATAGGATAAGTGACCCCTAAAATTGCCTCAAACATGCCAAATGTGTGTATATAAGAAGGATGGAGTTCTGTCTCCATGGAACTCTCACGAGTACTGAGGCTTATGTGGTAAAAGAAAGAGATGGGGGAGAGAGAGAGAAAGAGAGAAGGAAGGAAGGAAGGAAGGAAGGAAGGAAGGAAGGAAGGGAGGGAGGGAGGGAGGGAAAGAGAAAGAAAGAAAGAAAGAAAGGAAGGAAGGAAGGAAGGAAGGAAAGAAGGAAAAAAGAAAGAAAGAAAGAAAGAAAGAAAGAAAGAAAGAAAGAAAGAAAGAAAGAAAGAAAAAAAGAAAGAAAGAAAGAAAGAAAAGAAAGAGAAAGAAAGA
>NW_016806124.1:825367-868764 GCF_001698545.2 Rhinopithecus bieti
GGGGGGAGCGGAGGGGAGCGGAGGGGAGGGGAGGGGGAGCAGAGGAGAGTTGAGTTTAGGTTTTCTCTTGAAACCAGTCTCTCACTTTGCTCTGATAACAGAGAGTTCAGGAAAGCTGGAGGTGCCTGATCTCACCACACTGCCGCCTTTCAGCTCCAGCTCTGTCCTCTCTTCCTTCTATCTGCTGTGGAGGAGGGTTAGTGAAGTGTCACTCGGTGTGGTTTTGAGTAGCTGAGTTGTTTTTCTTGTTGTTTCAATGTTAAAGGCAGAAGTAAAGCTAAGGCTCCTGATGATCCAAAAACTAAGCATTGAAGCAATTAGATATTCTTTTAAATTCACTCATGGCCATTAACTTCAAAGTCTAAGAGATGGAAGTTTAACAGTAGGACTATTACAGAAATACACTTATATTCTGGGAATTATCTTTTGACCTCATGAGAGGTGAATCAGCAGAACTTCGTCTATAAAGTAATGAGCCAGGACCGAGACAGAGAGACCACATGAATCCACTCCCTCTTGCCTTGGAGCTGTAGCTATGAAGAGCCCTTTTACAACATGAAACAGCTGAAAATTAAAAGCTAAACAACTTTCTGTAATTTGAACCCAACTCAGTCTCACCTGAAACCTCTGATCTAAGGCTAAGGTGTAAGTGACATAAAAGAAGTAGCTGGGCTTCTATAGCTAGAATCAGAATAGCAAAATGCACCAAATTAGATTACTTGATTAATCTGCCTTTTCAAAGGATCCTTCTTCCAGTGGGAGCAGCAGAGAAGGAAGGGTTTGAGTTAGACAAACATACATTCAAAGTATGCATTGAGTCCTGGGCAAATCACTTGACTGTCCTGAGCCTCACTTTCCCTTTCTGTAAAATGGAATGATAATGGAATCTATCTTGTAGGGTTGGTTGCTGAGAAGATACAATGCTCTCTAAGATTTAAAATGCCTTGCACAGTGCCCAGCCCTTTGTGAATGCTTAATCTGTGGCAACACTCCTGAGATCATGAATGTCATATTGCTTTACAACACAAGTTTAAGACTCTTCTGATTCACATTGAAATACCAACAAAAAGCAAACAAATACAGTCCACCAAGGAAACTTCCTGCTTCCAGAGTGAAATTTTAACTAAAGATTCCCTGGTGTTGGGACAAGGCCATTCATCAATGTCTACCACAGCATCCCAACATGGCAGCCTCTTGAAAATCGTGCAGCAGGACTACCTCCTAGAAATATAGCACGAGCCACACAGGCATGTCAGATTTTCCAGAAGCCACATTAAATAAAGAAAAAAGATGAAACTAATTCATAATAAATGTAACCCAATATACCCAAATTATTACCATTTCAACATGTAATCAACTCCCAAAATATTGGTGAGGTATTTCACATTTTGATAATCTTTTTTTCATACTAAGTCTTGGAAATATAGTTAGGTCTTTTACACATAAAGCACATCTCAATTAGGATGAAGTTTCATCAGAAATATTGATCGGTGTTTAGGTTTCATAAAATTTACATTTGAAAAAGTAGATTTATATGCTGAACTTGTTCTAAACATACTTAGAAGTTTTCCATTGACTAAATTGAGTATTGGTTCTTAAATTCCAATTTAAAAAAATTTAAAATTAAATAACTTACAAATTCAGCTCCTCAGTCACACCAGCCACATGTCAGCTACTTACCAGCCACATATAGTTGTGGCTGGTGAGTCGGGTAGTGCAGTCTTCAACATGGAGACTCTAGGGGACCTCAAAACCTTGTACATGGATTCTGTTGATCTTCCTCCAGAGTGGGTCTTTCAGGGTCTATGTATGAGACACAGAGAGTTAAATATCGCTTTTATTTCTCAATGATCAACAGATAAACCCATATTGAAAATGTATCTAACCTAAGACGAACTCTCCAAATATTCATTTATTCAATCTATCAATTACTTGTTAATTTATGATTTATTATTACAGGGTTCACTGAGAGCCACTCTGTGCCACCACAGAGGGGACACCCGAGGTGTGTCTTTCAGAAGAAGTAGGTGCCAGCCCAACAGTGAGGCAGGAGTAGGAGCTGACACAGGGCATCCTTCAAGCTGACTGTGATAAGCCTTTGGTCACTGCTCTGGGGTGTCATCATTTCATAAGGTAACCCCCACCTAAGAACATCTAGGAGGAAAGGCCCCATCCTAAAAGTATTGCCATTCCTCACCTGATCCTGTCCTAGATCACCAGCACACAGCACATGACCAGCATTTAACCCTCCAACTGACCCCAAAGGCTCAGGACACATGTGGAAGGCTGGCCAGGTACTGCTGATGAGAATCTATTTGGTGAACTTCCTCAAGGTGAAGTAGGGCAGGTTCACAAGCCTGTTCCATGAGCTACACACACATACACACACACTCCCCACTCAATGAGTTATTATAAGAGGAGCACATCTTTGAAATCTGTGAAACAGGACATAGAACAATAGAGTAGCTTGAAGGTGAACTCAGTATCTTTGTGGCTGTGTTTATGTGGCATTCATTCATTCATTCATTCGTTCATCGACAAATGTTTACCGAGCTAGCAACTGCAAGAAAGTTCTGACAATATTCCTATAAAAAGACAGTGTCCCTGCCCTCTTGAAAGTCACAACCTCCTAGGGCAGAAGTGAAGTCTCCAGGCTGCAAAGTTAAAAAGCATCCTCAATAATTTAATAATAATGGCCATGTAATGGAAGCTTCCAATGTGCCTGATACATTGTCCTATGTGAGTGTGTTACGAACTCTACTGTGCAGGTGGGGTAGCTGAGGCTCAGAGAGGCTAAGTCAGTTGCCTAACTTTACACAGTAATTAGTAGCAGGACCAGGACCAAAACGTAGTTTTAGGTTGCCCCCAAAATCTGTCTTCTTAACCATGGGGCAATACAGTACTCAGTTGGTTCACTTCTACCTTACACACAAGCTCGTCCACCTGAGTGAAGGAATGGAGGTAAAGAATAAAATAGCAGCAAACAAGTACAATTGATTTCTTTTTATCCCATCAGAGTAGGATTGACCCAAGATTTCAAACCTGAGATTTTGTGTTAGGAATAATTTATTGTCATATTATAAATTCATGTTTTTCTATACTACCATAAAACATATTAATATTTGTGATATTGAGTAGTCCTGAAGAGGTTAACTGATGTTCAATCTGACCTAATTCAGATGGCAGAGAAGTGTGTATAATGTTTCAAAAGAATTTCCACTAGAATAATTAAAATAAGTTATTCTTCATTATGATGCAATGTAAATGAAGTTCTTTAGTAGGCAATCGGGAGTGAGGTTGACTTGACTTTAAATTCTGTTCCTAACATTTACTAGCTTTGTAAACTTGAGCAAATAACCTCTCTGTAGCCCTGTTGTTGTGCATCTATAGAGTGGGCTTCATAATGCCAACTTATGAGTGCTGTTGAGACATTGATGGTAAACTATGTTTAGAGCGTAAAGCACCCAGTAGTGCATCCAACACACAAAGAGATGAGAAAATCAATTTATGAGATAACAGGTAAAGGGTGCATTAATCTAGAAAAGACATTCCAAGACACGGATATGCTCAAAAATATATTTTTATACTCTGAACTAGAGAATACAGCCAGTGTGGGGGGAGTAGGGTTGGAACTGCAGGCTTCTCATACTACTTCCTTCACTGAAGAGTCATCAGGAAGTTGAATGTGAAGGCTGCAGCAGTATTAGCAATCATCTGGGGGAAGACAGAAAGTTCTGTGTTTAGAATATGATGGTCCAAAGCTCAAGAATGAATAAGAAGATCTAGAAAGAATGGTAAACGTATGGAGAACGTAGTGAACATAGTGTGAGAATGAGAGCAGAGTACACATGGGCAATAGGAGGTTGGCTTTTGGGCTATACAACATGGGTCAGCAAATGTTTTTTATAAAGGGACAAACAGTAAGTATTTCAGGCTTTATGGGCCATACAGTTCCAGCTACTCAACTGAGGAGCACATGGCCAGATGCCCAGGCCACACTCTTGGATCTGTTAGATTGTAATCCCTAAGGGTAAGACTCAGGCATAAGACTTTGCAAAGATGTAAGGGTCTTCACTGGTGTGAGTCATGGACCATTCTCATGTGTGCTGGTAAGGGGCTATGACCATAACTGGTACCCACTGTGGCAATCATATAAACCAACACACACTTAGCAATAAGAGGAAATAGGCACTGGAAATGTGGGTCTGGGATTGAGGAGGGAGGCTGTGGTCGGAAGTTTCTATCCAATTGAGAGTTCCCAGCCCAACACTGTGAGAGAGAGAGAGAAGAGAGCCTATGGGTGGGTGGGTCCTGATAGGAAGAAGGAGAATAGCAGAGGGAGGAAGCCCAGGGAGAATGGGGAGAAGGTTAGTGATATCCAGAGCAGTATTCTGACAGCAGATCTAAGGCCCCAACCAAGTTAGCTCCCTTCCCTTCATCAAGTATTAATTGGTTGGTGACTTTAACACGTGTTATATTGACACATTCATTCAGCTGCAGGTTTTCAGACTGGACACTACAGCAAAATGGAACTGCTATTCCTACATTCAATATCCATTTACCTAGAGTGTCATGAACTTAGTGGGAACTGGTGCTTGCAGAAGCCACAGGGCAGCAAGACCTGACTTAGGGCTAACTCTGCATTTTATGAAGCACGCTTGTATAGCTGATCATGGAGAGAATAAAAATCACATTCTCAATTTTAATAAGGTAATCAAATATAAATAAAACAAAGATCTACAAGAGCATTTTATTACTTCCAATCAGTTCTTCAGAAGTGGATGCACTGAGCAAAGACTGAGAAATTATTCTGATTGTAATGGTCACCAGAGCATGTTCCCAAAATATAAACCTATGATCATACACTCATTCCTGTATAATGTTAAATAAAAAGCAGACCATATGTTTATGATTAAGTTTGAATTTGGAATTAAGGTATTTTGGAGACTGAATTGAGTAGCAAATCATTAACACAAAATTACCTCTCAAAAGCATCATATAATGACATGAAACATAAAACTATCCTAACCACAGAGCCCCCCAAAATGTATATTCATAGAGGTGAGAGGGACCTAAGGACCTACTGGGCTCCAGGCCTTGCATCGGTCTTTATAGATACTACCATGGTTAACTTTCATATTTCGTCATACTTATCTGAAGATAAGTATTGGTTTGACCATGTGAAATTAGAGGGTTTTTTTGTTTGTTTATTTTTTGTAAGAAAATTGGGTTTACATAGAAAGAGGGCCATTTGAAATTCAAGCCCAGATCAACAAGCACCTTCTATAGTTTGAAGAAAATAAGACCAAAAGAAAAATGTTGGCCGCATGGTGGCTCAGCCTAAAATCCCAGCACTTTGGGAGGCCCAGGCGGGTGAATCATGAGGTCAGAAGTTCAAGACCAACTGGACAAGATGGTGAAACCCCATCTCTACTAAAAATACAAAAAAATTAGCCAGGCATGGTGGTGGGCACCTGTAATCCCAGCTACTTGGGAGGCTGAGGCAGAGAATTGCTTGAACCCGGGAGGCAGAGGTTGCACTGAGCCGAGATCGCGCCACTGCACTCCAGCCTGGGTGACAGAACAAGACCCCATCTCAAAAAAAAAAAGTTTCTGTAGATAAACTAACTCTAAAGTTTTAAGGTTTTTAAAATTTTAAGGTCAGATTTTCCTCATATTTATTTCTACTGGAATTGACACAGATACTCACTGAATGATTTTCAAACTCACACATTGTCTTAATATGCCAATAATTAATGCCATCTCCAAGGATAGAGATCATTAGAGCTTACTGGAATGTGATATTTGGATAACTTCTCCATTCTCATCAGAAAAACATTAAAAATAAACAGAGAAAGTCCTACAGTTGTGTTTTTTAGGTTTTCAGGTTTCCTAGACTAGGCTGATACTTCTCTGAGCAGCCTCGAGGCAAAAGGATGTGCCTGTGTGGGTTCTTCCAGGTCTAGTTCTCTGCCCCACACGTACTTCTCTGCACCTAGATCTGTGTTAAGTCTTTAGACTTAATATGGCTATCCACATGGACCTGGCAAGTTTGCCTAATACTTAACATACATAGCTAATAAGGCAAGTATCAGATAAGCACTTTCACTAACCTCTGAAAAAAAGACCTGTGGTGGTGGTTCATACTTGTAATCCCAGCACTATGGGAGGCTGAGGTGGGTGAATCCCTTGAGGTCAGGAGTTCGTGACCAGCCTGGACAACATGGTGAAACCCTGTCTCTACTAAAAAAGACAAAAATTAGCCAGGCATGGTGGTGCACGCCTGTAATCCCAGCTACTTGGGAGGCTGAGGCAGGAGACTCACTTGAACCTGGGAGGTGGAGGTTGCCGTGAGCCAAGATCACGCCATGCCACTGCACTCCAGCCTGGGGGACAGAGCAAGACTCTGTCTCACAAAACAACAACAACAAAAAAGAATCGCCCCTCAGAGGTCCTACCACCACCACTACCACCGGTGGGGGGAAAAAAATGAAATGGAGTTAGCACTTACTCCGAAGAATGAGGGAGAAGAGTCCACTCAAGTTGGCCATTTTAGAGACAGCAACTGTCATTTTGTGGCCTATGGCAAGAACCTGGCTGTCATCTCCTACCATCTGCCCTGAAGTAGCTGGCAGTGTCGTTCTTTCTGTTACAAGCTCTGTAAGACCCAGTGATACCTTCTCCTGTTGCAAATGAAGTGCCTGCTATTCTCTGTCCTGTTAATTGACCCTGGAAACCCCTCAAAGGAGCTCTTCCCTATGGGCTTTGTCCCACCACTCTTTAAAATTACTAAAACTATTCACAACAGCAAAGATATTGAACCGATCTAAGTGCCCATTGACAGATGAGTGGATAAAGAAAATACGGTATATACACACCATGGAATACTACTCAGCCATAAAAAGAAATGAAACTGTCTTTTGCAGCAACATGGATGGAACTGAAGGGCCTTATCTTAACTAACTCAGAAGCCGAAAACCAAATACCACATGTTCTCACTTAGAACTGGGACCTAAACAATGTGTACACATGCACATAGAGAGTTAAATAATAGACACTGGAGACTCAGAAATGTGGGAGCAGGGTGAGGGATGAGAAACTGCCTCAGTGGTGTGATATACACTATCTGGGTGGTGTTTACACTAAAAGCCCAGACTTCACCACTATGCAATGTATCCATGTAACAAAACTGCCCTTGTACCTCCTAAATCTATAAAAATAATAAAATAAAATCACTAGCAAAAGATGGCTGGCACAGTGGCTAGCTCTACAATAGGTAATTCCTCATGATAATTGAATTGACTGCTATTGTTTGGCAGTCCCCACCCTCACATGGAAGCTGCCCAAAAAGAGAAGCTCAGCAAATTTCTTTTCCTCTGCTGGTTATAAATCAAAAAACTCCAGCAGGGCTGGGCTTTACTCCTTCACTTTCAGAAACTGAAGAAACTTCTCACCACACACTGACCTCATCAAGAGTTGCATATGCATTTTGATTTTGAGTCCTATTATTTTCATATTAGAAATACAAACATTGAAAACTAATCTATTTTTCTTCCTTCCGTATTTCAGATGAATAGTTTATCTAATAAAACTGCTTTTGTTTCTTATCCCAGAAATTGTATGTAAAATTATAATTAATACTATCCACTGTGTTTCAATACAAATTAAATACATTATATAACTTTGCCCACTTCCTTTTACCCTTCTTTCTCAGGGTTTCTCTTACCTAGCAAGATTGAGCATCCAAGCTCTTCTGATTGAAAGACTCAAACCATAGTCTCTATCAGCTGTCCCATTAATTCCAACCCATAATATCTGTCTTCATTTAAACACTTGAGAAGTATATAGATATAGATGATAGATTAGATAGATACATAGATAGATAGATGATAGATTAGACACATAGAGAGATTAGATTAGATTAGATTAGATTAGATTAGATTAGATCAGATCTCATGCCTCGAAGAAAGTAAAGGGTCAGCTCAATCTACATTGAGTATAACCATTCACTGAGGAATTAATTATTAAAGTGGTAGATGAGTGGATGGAATCACTAGGAACCTAGTGCTGAAGAGAGTGATGCCACCTTATCAATAGTGTTAACACGGCAAAAAGCACAACCCCTTGAATCTTGGGGGGCCAAGTTTTAGAACTGGACTGCTTTCCCTTACCTCTATTAATTAGTCCTGTTTAGGGATAGCCAAACACAATTTTTTAAAGGCATTTTATTCAAGCATTCAAGAATCTTGTTAGAGAGAGTCATAATATTTCCTGGATAAAAAATGAAATAAGTCTTCCAAAATAACATTTTGATGAATTGGGTGTAAATGAATTAGAAACACACGGATTAAATTTCCCTTGAAATACACATGGGTTTCAAAATTAAGGGGAATTAACTTCTCCAAATATGTTTTCAATTTTGCCTGACCTCAAAAGTTTGATGCATGGTTTGAAACGGTTGGCCTGATGCCAGTTTTGCCTACCCTTACCATGGCTTTACCTGAGAAACCATTTTATTTTCAGATCTTCTTGGCCTTCTGATGCCTTAATCATGTCACCAATCTGATGCGTAGGGCCAGCCCATTGCAATAAATATTATAATGGTGAAAAATTGCAGTTTTTAAAATGACCTCCAAGCCTAGCCATTGGCTCTTTGATTTCATCCAGCTTTGGGTGGTATATAAAATTCCAACACAAATAACGATTTTATGAAGCCTCTGAAAATGTTTTGAGAGTTTTGATCATTGGTAAAAAAAAAATGATTCACATTCTCTTAAGAAAGATATTAGAAATGATAAAGATTTCATTTTAGAAGACATTTATTGAAAAGCAGTTGGATTTTGAAATTTTGAAAACATCTCATCACTTTTTTCACTCAATACCTTTAAAATCCTTGCATCATGATTATCAGGTAGATGTTAACTTGTTTTTTGTACCTGATAGAAAACTTAAAGCATAAATGAGCTTTCCAGCAAGTCACTGGGAGGAAGCATTACGATGCCCCCGCTTCTTTGTCTTTAAAGGTTGTTTTCTAGATCACCAGCAGCAGACAATCCTGAGCCATGTAAATCTCGTAAGCATTGGCTTTGGTGAAGAGCTTACCACTGGAACAACTCTGAGTTACAGAAAGGTCATCTGACCTTAGGTTCATGGCCACTCCTACCTTGTTGTCTCCCCTATCAAGACAGAAAACGGCAATAATCATGTGGCAGTGGCAACAAATCTTAGCTCAGCATATCTGGGGATAGAGAACAGGAAGAGAGGGGTCTTGGATGCTGATAATGGTGTAAGGAAGTGAAAGAGGAAAGATAGGATAGTCAGTGGTCAACTGAACTGAATCCCATGCTGAAATTCTGGGAAGTATTTGAAATTTATTCTCTCTCCAGGTGAGGGAGCTGAGGTATGTACACCTCAGCCCCTTTCTGTCATGACTGAGGCTGCTGTGAGTGGGAACAGGAGTGGAGCTGCTACATCCCAGCACTTCCAGCTTGCCATATCTGGATCCGGCAGTAAGAGAAAGCTCCAGACGAAGCAAGGAGCTGCTGGCAGTTTCAGATTGCAACTGAGTGCACTAAAAAGGTCAATGCTGACAGGTTACCATGAGGCCCTTGGCAGTGTTTGCTACAGGAGGCTTTGAGAGATTGATTCATCACTGATGTCCAGGCTTTTCTTCAGAGACCTCCAGCCACCCTGAACTTTGTGGAGGCAGTCAGAGAAACCATGTAACTCTTCTATTCCTAGTAATCTTATCTCTCGTGTATTGGTAAAGAGACATCACTGTTGTCCATTCAAATTTTTTCTGAATAAGTAGACATTGTTTTTCTGGTTCCATTGTGAATGGATTACTCAAAGTATAGTGGCTCTGACTTTGCCAGCAGTTGCAAGACCTCACCGTAGGCTGGTTCCTAAATTACACTCTACGTTCTATCAGCCCCACCCTTTACCCCAATTTGCACTAATATGTATGTTGCAGAGGTGGCCGTGTTACAGTGTGGTACTGGTTTCAGGTTGACCTTCAGGGATGTGGCCCATCACCTCAGCTCCCTCATCTGGAGAGAGAATAAATTTCAAACACTTCCCAGAGTTTCAGCACGGGATTCTGCTCAGTTGACCATGTTGGCATGTCTTGACTTAGCCTAAAGTCCCAGTCTAGGCAGCAGGCTCACTGGAAAACCCAAACCGTTTTAGGAGTACACACAAAGTAGGGGACCAAACCAGCTAAATATTCATGAGACCAGGCTTTAAGAGCAGAAGTATTTTATTGGGATAGGCCAGGAAAAAAAAATGTAGGGCCTTTTTACATTTTTCTCATCTCCGAGTCTCACGTCACTCTGTGATGTGGCACATGGCTGACACTGGTCCATGATCTCTCCCGGACCACACCTCAGTTTGACTGCATAGGCTTACATATGACAAGAAAACCTTATAAATTAGAAACAGAAGTTAAATAACTGTAGAAAGAGTGGAGAGAAAACTGCCCTCCACTCATCCCTGCCTCCTGTCTCTGGGCTTCCAGAGGCCTTAAACTAAAGAAGAAGACAACCAATGAGTCAGATACAGACAAGTGCGGGAGAAAAATCAGATATTTTGTACAAAAAGAGCAAGAGACAAAGAAGTTACTCATTACCATGACTGGCCCCTTGTTTGCAAATTCTTTAGGGCAGTGGTCCTGACCCAGCAGCATAAGCCTCATCTGGGGGTTTCTTCAAAATGCACATTCTTGGGTTCCAGCCCAGACCTACTGAGCAGAAACTCTGGGGATGAAGCACAGGAATCTGCGTGCTAACAAGCCCCCCAGGAGATCTCGTGCCCGTTGAGGCTTGAGAATCACTGCTTCAATGAGAGAACACAAGAGATCAAATAAAATCATAGCTAAATATTGTAACTAATGATATAATTACATAAATTAACAAGTAAAGTTCAGCTACAGTATCGCAACGGTCCTTCTAAATTCATTTCTTTGCTTTCAAAGATCTGAGTTATATTCAGGTAATACAAACCAGATATGGCTCAACCCAGATGGACCAAATTAATCCCCCAGAAGCTTAGGCAGGGCTTATCCTCGAGGAGTCAGCCACAGTCACCCATTATTATACCACTGGGGCCTGAGTAACAGTGCTCCCCATTTTAGGATAAGCACACACAGCTTTCTTGTAATATTTTCAAATGGGAAATTGGTGCCCAGAAGAAATCTTTCCTCAGTAACTGAATGGAATTTTATTATGACAAGTCATTAGCCTGAATGAAGATTACACATCGATGGGCAATACCTAGTTCAGTGGAAACTTCGGAAAGCAGGGGTGCCACCTGCCTTTTACAGACTGCTTCCTTACCTTGTTCCAGGTTAATCAGTTATTGATGGCATTATGATTTGTGTGGAAAACTACAAAGGCACAAAGGGGAAGTCCCCACTCTCTGAAATGGTATGGCTAATATACAGCTTTTTCAAAATGCAATTCATTGCATGATACTATAGTGATAGATACATACCACTATATATTTGTCCAGACCCATAGAATGTACAACACCAAACTGTGGATGATTGGTGACAATGAGATGTCAATGTCAGCTCACCAACTACAACAAATAAACTACCCAGGTTGGGGATGTCAATAAGGCAGAGGCTATGCGTGCCTGGGAGCAGAGTGTGTGGGAAATCTCTGTACCTTCCTTTCAATTTTGCTGTGAACTAAAACTCTGAAAAAAAATGCTTTTTTAACAATGCGATTTGCAAATTAATCCATGGGAGATCCCACTACAGTGTAGATTCTGATTCAGTAGGTCTGGGATGGGTCTTGAAGTTCTGTGTTTGTAACCAGCTCTCAGGGGTGCTGATGCTGCTGATCCAAAGTGCACTCTGAGTATCAAGGATCTAATAGAACTGTCAGGCTGGTGCAGACACAGACTTCTTCGTTCCTCATCCTTGAATAAAATATAATAAAACATGTGACTCTTAGAAACTTGAAAGTGAATGGTTTAAATAATATAAGCCAATCACATGGTGCCTCCTTGGAGTTCCAACTACTCAGGAGGCTGAGGTGAGAGGATTGCTTGAGCCCAGGAGCTTGAGGCTGTCGTATGCTATGATCATGCCTGTGAATAACCACTGCACTCCAGCCTGAGTAACATAGCAAAACACCATCTTTATAAAAAACAAACATATATATATATAAAATATATGTTTACATATATATGTATGTATGTTTTAATTCATATATATGTTTGTTTTTATAGAGAGATATAGAGAGAATTTGTATGTATATTCACAGATACATATACTTATATGTATATATGTATGTATATATGTACATATGTGTACATATATACATATGTGTGTATTAGGTTGGTACAAAAGTAATTGCAGTTTTTGCAATTAAAAGTAATTGCAAAAAAGTGTGTCCATATATATACATATATATACACATATATATATACACACATATATATACACACATATATATATATATGCCTGAAGATTGAAAACAAGAGGCCTTCTTGGCAGCGTAATCTCCATTTGCTGCCTCCATTAGGCTTGCCTTATTTGTTATTTACGACAGGACAATGTCAAGGCAAGTTCTATGAATGTGCTTCTCTCAAATTTGTTTTGTTTTGTTTTTGTTTTTGTTTTGTTTTGTTTTGTTTTTTTGAGACAGAGTCTCACTCTCTCTCCCAGGCTGAAGTGCAGTGGCATGATCTTGGCTCACCACAATCTCTGCCTCCCAGGTTCAAGCGATTCTCCTACCTCAGTCTCCCAAGTAGCTGGGATTACAGGCATGTGCCATCACACTCAGCTAATTTTGTATTTTTTAGTAGAGATGGGGTTTCTGCATGTTGGTCAGGCTGGTCTCGAACTCCTGATCTCAGGTGATCTGCCTGCCTCAGCCTCCCAAAGCTCTGGGATTACAGGCATGAGCCACTGCACCTGGCCACAAATTCACTTTTATATCTTACTTATAAGATATAAATTATTTTATCAAATTATGGTATCAAAGCTCTTTATTTGTTAATATCTTTTTTATGAAGCTTTGTCAAATTTTAAGAATCCCAAAAATTTTTCCATTTCATAATGTACTCAATCAAAATTTTGCTTTTAACCTTTTAATGTTAGCTTGCTTTCTGAAATAAAGTCCAGACTGTACTCCTCCCTCCCTCCTCTCAGTCTACCCCCAAGCCCTCCTGTATCCACACAGAGTCTGTGGCCATAAAACTTGAACTATGGAGTTGCACTGGCCTCGTTTCTGGTCTCATCTTTCTTTTAAATGGCTGCAGTATCTTCAGAAAATTTGCTGAACTTCACTACTGGCCCTCTACTTGCTCCTCTGAACAATGAAGATAATGCTAGTTCCTAAGCACACATAGGTAAGGCAATCAGCACAAGCCAGGTACCTGGTAAGTACCCAATAAATTTAATGTTACTGTTATCAACCACCATTTCATTATACACAAGAGAGGGACGACTACTCTTTAGCCATGGAGGAGGTTGCTTCCAACTATATCTGGATGACAGAACTTTGTGATGGAAGTGGACATGGTAAGTAATCACAAAAATGTCTGCCCAAGAGACTACCGCCCTTGGTATGGATTATGTCTGTTTAGCACAGTCATCTGTTATCTTTTCTCCTTCTTTCTGTACTGCAAGGCTGCTGATAAATTCACCAGATTCACTCAGGGATTGTCAGCTAGAGCTCAGGAAACTACTAATTTATCAGTGCTCTGGTTGGATACTTCGAAATGGATGTGAGCACATGTATAAGGAAGAGCTAAGTTTATAAACAGGTCATCTTGTAAATGTTAACATTTGCAATTGAGGTTATAGTTCCCTTCACTTATCATTCATTATAAGAACAGTTAAAATGTTTATTTCTCTTATCTGTGGCTATTTATCAAGGTTATTTATATCAATAGTATAATCCCCAACTGGAAAGATGGGCCTGCACACATGTGGTTTTGGCGCTCACATTACGATTGATAACCTTCAAAATGTTTTGTGTAATAATTTCACAACAGCTCAACTGAGAAAAAATTTTCATTTGCATTGTTTGTGAATAAATTATTTGCCAAATGTGGGAGTAAAATGGATCCAAAACTTTTGAAAACTAAACTATTTGTCAGTATTAATTAAAGCAAAACATGCACTTACCCTATATCTCAGCACAACAAAATATGTGTGTTCCAACAAAAAACACACATAAGAGGACTTATGTCAACATTATTTGAAATGACTGCAAACGAGAATACCCAAAAGTTGATCAATAGTAAAATGAATAAAGATATTGTGCTGTAGTAATAAAATTGAATACTATACAGCCATGAGCATGAATGAACTCCAACTACCTGTAACAAAGTGGATTAAACTCACATCCTTTTGAGTAAGAAGAGCCTTATACAAAGGATATATACTATATAAATAGCAAAGCGAATTCAGGTATTAGAAATCAGGATAGTGGTTATTATTTGGAGGGCTCTGTGTGGAAAGCAACAGGGGTGAGGGTGCTTCTGGGAGCTGATGAGATTCTGTCTCTTAATTTAGGTGCTGGTTATGCAAGAATGTTCAACTTGTGAAAATGCACTGAGCTGTAAAATAGTGATTTGTGCACTTTTCCTTTAAAATTCTATTTAAAATTTCACTGATGGGCCTCTGGTATCATGGCCCCAGGGTTAACCTGGTTTTCTCTGCTGCACTATTTGACTGACCCAGCCACAGAGCATTACTCACCAGCCTTCATGGGTGTCAGCACTGTGGTCTTGACCTTTGACTATCTTCCATCCCCACCTAATAAGCTACTAGAAGTGTCAAAGCAACAACCCAACAAAGAAATAAGCGTGTAGTCTTTTTGGTATTAGAAAACTCTATAGGAGTAAAACTACTGCAAACTTTATAAGTGATTTAATGGCTTTACAATAGTTTTTTTGTTTTGTTTTGTCTACTCTGCAGTTTTCATCACCATTTTTCTGTTGGTGTAGTGCAGACAGGATGAAATTTATGCAGCTGTCCGTCAAACACTAGTCAGACACAATTGATGGGGCATCGCAAGTGATAAAATCCACATCCTTGGACAGCAGAGGGAAAAATGGTGGATAAGAGGCAGGACTAAATTGCAGCTCCCTAAATTGCAGAGCAGAGTGTGGAAACTCACATCATGAAGTTTTGCTCCAAGAACTACTGCAGGAATATACCAGGAAAACCAAGAAAATCCGCAAACCCACTGAAGAAAGCAGATTACTTCTGCAGGACCTGAGAGACAGCCCAAATACTGAGAGTGCCCAAACTGTGAAAGTGGGTAAGGGGGATTGTCCATCCGCAAACACACACCCTCACTGGGAAACCTGAAGGGCCAGATCACAGGCGAAGGATTAGACCTTACCTGGAGCTGAGACAATTTAGAGAGCTGAGCAAAATACAGGGGTAGAGGAAGCAGCAGGAAAATCCCTGTGGGCTCTCTAGGTCCCCAGGGAAGCCATTTCTGACTTGTCTCATAGGGGTGCTTGGGGAGGGCTACCAGGGGAACTTGGAAAAGACCACAGGGAGAAGGAAACCTCTAGACAAACTAGGTAATAATTCCAACCTAACATGAAGTTTCCTGACCAGAACTCAGGGGAGGACATGAATCTTATGTGCAGACATAACAGACAGGGAGGTACAAAAGCCTTGCCTGCTTTCTTAGCTAGGAGGCCGGTAGCCTGGGGCGAGTTCTCAGCACTGCTTGCCCACTGCCTGGAAACAAACTCGGTGCTGTTGGCAGGGGCACAATGGGAGTGAGACTGGCCTTTTGGGTTGCATGGGAGCTGAGTGAGACCTATAACTGCTAGCTTTCCTTCACTTCCCTGACAACCTGCATGACAGAGAAGAGGCAGCCATATCCTCGTGGTAACCTAACTCCATTGACCTAGGAACCACAACCCCATTCCCCACAGCAGCCACAGCAAGCCCCACCCAAGGAGAGTCTGAGCTCAGACTCACCTAACCCTACACCAACCTGATGGTCCCTCCCTACCCACCCCTGGTAGCTGAAGACAAAGGTCATATTCTCTTGGGAATTCTAGGGCCCTGCCTACTGCCTGATCTTCCCTATACTGCCACAGCTGATGCTCTCTTGAAAGTGTCATCTCCTGGCAGGAGGCCAACCAGCACAAAACTAGTGCATTAAACAATTACAACTAAGGACCCTTACAGAGTCCATTTCACTCCCCTGCCTCCTCTATTGGAGAAGGTGCTGGAAATCATGGCTGAGACCTGAAGATGGTTCACATAACAGGACTCTGTGCAGACAACCCCCAGTACCAGCCCAAAGCCTGGTAGCCATGTAGGGTGTCTAGATCCAGAAGAGAAATAGCAATCACTATAGTCAGCTCTCAGGAAGCCACATCCCTAGGAAAAGGGGGAGAGTGCTACATCAGGGGAGCACTCCGTGGAACAAAAGAATCTGAACAGCAGCCTTGAGCCCCAGATCTTTCCTCACACATAGTCTACCCAAATAAGAAGGAACCAGGAAAACAATTATGGTAATATGACAAAACAAGGTTATTTAACATCCCCCAACAGTGGATCCAAACCAAGAAGAAATTCCTGAATGGCCAGAAAAAGAATTCAGAAAGTCAATTATTAAGCTAATCAGGGAGGCACCAGAGAAAGGCGAAGTCCAACTTATGAAAATTTTTAAGAATGATACAAGATATGAGTCAGTGAAATAGATAGCATAAATTTAAAAAATCACAAATTAAGGAAATAAAGGACACATTTAGAGAAATGTAAAATGTACTGGAAAGTCTCAGCAATAGAAATGAACAAGCAGCAGAAAGAACTTCAGAGCTCAAAGACAAGGTTTTCAAAATAACCCAATCCAACAAAGACAAACAAAAAATAATTTTTAAAAAATGAACAAAGGCTCCAAGAAGTTTGGGGTTATGTTAAATAACCAAGTAATAATAATTGGCATTCCTGAGACAGAAGAGAAATCCAAAAGTTTGGAAAACATATTTGAGGAAATCAGCAAAGAAATCTTCCCTGGTCTTGCTAGAGATCTAGACACCCAAATACAAGAAGCTCAATGAACACCTGGGAAATTCATCACAAAATAGTCATTGCCTAGGCACATAGTCATCAAGTTATCTAAAGTCAAGACAAAGAAAATAATCTTAAGAGCTGTGAGACAAAAGCACCAGGTAACCTATAAAAGAAAATCTATCAGGTTAACAGCAGATTTCTCAACAGAAACCCTACAAGCTAAAAAGTATTTGGACCCTACCTTCAGCCTCCTTAAACAAAACAATTATTAGCCAAGAATTTCATATCCAGCAAAACTAAGTTTTATAAATAAAGGAAAGACACAGTCTTTTTCAGACAAACAAATGGAGAGAGGATTCACCACTACCAAACCAGCACTACAAGAACTGCTAAAAGGAGCTCTAAATCTTGAAACAAATCCTGGAAACACATCAAAACAGAACCTCTTTAAAGCATGAATCACACAACACCTACAAAACAAAAATACTATAAATAAATAACCCAAGGTATTCGGGCAACAAATAGCTGAATGAGTGGAATAGTACCTCACATCTCAATACTAACGTTGAATGTAAATGGCCTAAATACTCCATTTAAAAGATACAGAATGGCAGAACGAATAAGAATTTACCAACCAAGTGTCTACTGGCTTCAAGAGACTCACCTAACACATAAGGACTCACATAAACTTAAGGTAAAGGGTTGAAAAAAGACATTCCATGCAAATGGACACCAAAAGCAAGCAGGAGTAGCTATTCTACATCAGACAAAACAAACTTTAAAGCAACAGCAGTTAAAAAAGACCAAAAGGGACATTACATATTGATAAAAAGCCTTGTCCAACAGGAAAATATCACAGTCCTAAACTTACATGCACCTAACACTGGAGCTTGCAAATTTATAAAACAATTACTAATAGGCCTAAGAAATGAGATAAACAAACACAACAACAGTGGGGGACTTCCATACTCCACTGACAGCACTAGACAGGTCATCAACACAAAAAGTCAGCAAAGAAACAATGGATTTAAACTATACCCTAGAACAAATGGACTTCACAGATATATACAGAACATGCTACCCAATAACTGCAGAATATACATTCTATTCATCAGTATATGGAACTTTCTCCAAGATAGACCATATGATAGGCCACAAAACAAGTCTCAATAAATTTAAGAATATTGAAATTATATCAAATACTCTCTCAGACCACAGTGGAATAAAATTGAAAGTTAACTCCCAAAGGAACCCTCAAAACCATACAAATACATGGTAATTAAATAACCTGCTCCTGAATGATCCGTGGTCAACAATGAAATCAGGATGGAAATTTTAAAATTCTTTGAACTGAACAATAGTAAGGACACAACCTATCGAAACCTCTAGGACACAGCAAAGGTGGTGCTGAAGGTATAGTTCATAGCCTTAAACACCTACATCAAAAAGTCTGAAAGAGCACAAATAGACAATCTAAGGTCACACCTCAAGGGACTAGAGAAACAAGAACAAATCAAACACAGCAGAATAAAATAAATTACCAGGATCAGATCAGAACTAAATAAAATTCAAACAAAAATATACAAAAGATAAATGAAACAAAAAGCTGGTTCTTTGAAAAGATAAATAAAATTGATAGACCATTAGCAAGATTAACCAAGAAAAGAACAGAGAAGATCCAAATAAGCTCAACTAGAAATGAAATGGGAGATATTACTGCTGACACCAATGAAATACAAAAGATCATTCAAGGCTACTATGAATACCTTTACATGCATAAACTAGAAAACCTAGAGGAGATAGATAAATTCCTAAGAATATACAACTCTCCTAGCTTAAATTAGAAAGACTTAGAAACCCTGAACAGACCAATAACTAGCAGCGAGATTGAAATAGTAGTAAAAAAAAATTACCAACAAAAATGTCCAGGACCAGACGGCTTCACAGCTGAATTCTATCAGACATTCAAAGAAGAATTGGAGCCAATCCTATTGACACTATTCCACAAGATAGAGAAAGAGGGAATCCTCCCTACATCATTCCATGAAGTCAGTATCACCCTAATATCAAAATCAGGAAAGGACATAACAAAGAAAGAAAACTTCAAACCAAATATCCCTGATGAACATAGATGCTTAACGAAATACTAGCTAACCAAATCCAACAGCATATCAAAAAGATAATCCACCATAAACAAGTGGGTTTCATACTAGGGATGCAGGGATGGTTTAACGTAAGTGAAGTAACTCAGGAATGGAAAACCAAACATCATATGTTCTCACTCATAAGTAGGAGCTAAGCTATGAGGATGTAAAGGCATAAGAATGATACAATGGACTTTGAGGAAAGGGTGGGGGGTTGCTGAGTTATAAAACACTACAAATCGTGTTCAGTGTATACTTCTCGGGGGCTGGGTGCACCAAAATCTCACAAATCACCACTAAAGAACTTACTCATGTAACCAAATGCCACCTGTTCCCCAAAATTGTGGAAATAAAAAATTTTAAAATTGACAGCAGACATAAAAGAAAAAAATCAACACCCTGGGCAAATTTCTATCCGAGTTCTACTAATTTTTGTTGTTGCTGCTATTGTTGCTATTGCTGCTGCTACTCAAGCACCTTTGAAACAGAAACACAAGTGTCTTTTAGCACATCCTTTTGGCAAGATCTTAAGCAAGACTGTCTGACATGCACAGCTTTTGTGAGCAGTGACAAAGGTCACTCTCATCCAAATGCTTTTTTTCTTAACATTTTGTTTTCTAGGTGTTCAGTAGCATCCAACCCAGACAGCATAGGACATTCTTATCTTAGGCAAGTCAACAGCCTTGCTCCAGCATCCATCACAGCATTCTGCTCTTTCTCTTTTCCTCCATCTTTGTCATTGTGTTTCATTTCCCTCAAGCTTATAACAGTCTCTAACTGCCCTTCATCATTACATCCATGAATGGCAGCTAAAATTCGTTGACATAGTCTAATGTGGCAGAATGAAAGAGGAAAGGTGAGAAAACTTAAATATGAATCCATGACTGTGTACATCATAATCAACAGTCATTACAGTGGCAGGCATTTTCACCTATGCTATTTGAAATCAAATAGAAGACACTGCTTAGGGGATACAGGTCTATAATTTACCATTAAACCATCATTCTACAAATAAAATACATTTATCTTCCATTAGCACTTGTTTTATCAAAATGTTTTTTCTATGCCATTCAGCCAATACATTCTGATGTCGGCTGCCAAACACTCCTACAAAAACTATCTGGAAGTAGACATTCTTACTAAAATTATTATTATCTATTCAACAAGTATTTATGAAGTACCTAGTAGGTATCAAGCACAATCCCCTGTAAATACAACAAGGAAAAGTAAACACACACACACAAACACACATTATCACAAGATTCCAACACGTGGCCTATAGGAATAACCTGAAGCCCTCTTTCTGAGAAAGTTACATTTTGGACTAAATTTGTAAATCAGCAGGGAAACTCATGGGCCATCAGTCTAGCCGGCTGGTCCAGGCAGAACAATTCTGGCAATCAGATTGGACCCAGATAGTACAATCAGGCACCTAGCATCTCTTGCCCTAAGTACTTGAAACAAAAGGAGGCTGCCCCAAAATGCCATGAAGTCTTTTGGATCTTATGATTGCCAAAGTCAGAAACATACACTGCTCAGAAGTGAAGAGAATTTGTGTAGCAGAAGCACTTGACTAGAGAAAAAACATCAATCAATTAATCTGTGGAACCCTTCCTCGGATAGAATGAGATAGCGTGAGCAACCATTTTCTTGCTTTCTTTGTGGTCCAAGCACTGCTTGTAGAGGTGTGCACGAATTAACTCTTCACAACAGTTAAGTCTTCACAACAGTTGTGGGCAGCTGAGGAACATTTTGCAAGTGTTAAAAAAAAATCACATGACCCTTAAAGTTGTACATCCAAAAGAATGTTATTAGATGGGCCTTGTATTAGATGTGAGAATTGGGACTACTTACTGTTTATAAAAATATCTTCAAAGGAACTGATATATTTTTATAAAATTAAATTTTAAATGTCAGCTTTATTTAAAGAGTTTATAAGATTGTACAGGGCAAATCTATGATAATGGTGCTGACATGATTGGTAAAGAAAAAGATGTGAGGCCATAAATTTGGCTGAAAACCAGAAGCATTCCTTGAGCCCCACATGGCACATGTTTTGAATTTGTTACTATGAGATATGGCCTCAGCTGGGCCAATAGCAATGACAGTCTTTGGAATGATTCAAAATTGTATATGACATTTTCTGGACTTGCCCCCAAATGGAACAGCTTGATGAAACACTATCAATTCTGACTTTACGACTTTTCTTGGTTACACGGGGAATGCTGGCTGAATGCTGATAAAGAAATCAGATTTAATTTAGACAAGATACAAAATGTATTAGAAGAGTTAAGCGAAATGTTAAGATGCTCAAACAAATAGTGAATCATACTCTTTGGAAGAAAATCAAATTAATTTTGAATTTGCACTATTCACATTATTTTGTGGGGATCACGGTCACTATTAATGTTAGCAATAGCTTTCAGAAACAGATCCAAGTTTGGCTATTTTACTCTATAAAGGAGTAATTTTTTAACTTTAGATAAAATGTGGGGTTTTTTTTTTTAAATCAAAAGTGCATGTGAACTATGTAACTGTAAAGAAATCTTCCAGGAAAAAAAAAAAGAAATTAGAATGACACAAATCATTTATATTACAAAGGGGAAAATTCAAATACAAATAATTCCAAAATAAATACAGAGAGTATTTTATGGATACTATAGTGCTGCTTGAAGAGAGATTTAAATAAATTAAACAAGAGGTGACATTTTTTGTTTTCTTGATAATATCCTAGCACAGAAAAATTTGAAAGAAGAATCCAAGAACTCTGTATCTTCCCTTCATGGATCCTGATATTACTATAAAAGAAGTGATAATTTTTATGTATCATAACAATCTCTATAATACAATTAAAATATTTTTATAATTTCTATAATAGCATATCAGGTATGGCAGAATTACAACATTTGAACCTGACATGAAAATTTCACCCTTCATTTCTCTTCTAAATTTCACGGAAAGACTTGTATTGAAAGTTCATTTGCTTGGCCTTAGCAGAGGAAAATCTCTCAAAATTGAAATTAATTTTAGGAGCCTGTTGAAGAACAGTGACTGGAGCAAGTTAATCAAATTAGCATCATTTTCTGTAAAACACAAATGATATAAAAATCTTGACTCTTAAAAAATAGAATTTGTGATTTTGCTGAAATGAAGGCAAAAAAATTTTAGGAAAAATACTTAATAATTTATGAATTGTACATGTGTTATTATTCATATGTTTTGATATTCTAAATATCAAATATCAAAACATATGATATCAGGCTGGGTACAGTGGCTCACACCTGTAATCCCAGCACTTTGGGAGGCCGAGGCAAGCTGATCACTTGAGGTCAGGAGTTCAAGACCAGCCTGGCCAACATGGTCAAACTATGTCTCTACTAAAAATACAAAAATTAGCCGGGTGTGGTGGCAGGCACCTGTAATCCCAGCTACTCAGGAGGCTGAGTCAGGAGAATCACTTGAACCAGGGAGGCGGAGGTTGCAGTGAGCCAAGATCATACCACTGCACTCCAGCCCAGGCAACACAGCGAGACTCCGTCAAAAAAAAAAAAAGTCAAAGAAACATATGATATCAAATATCAAAACATATCTATAAATGTGTTTTGATATTCTAAACATCACTGGTATTTGCACAATAATAACTAATTCAGTCATATTTGATATTTTGCTGATTTTCCATCACATAAAAACCTAAGTTTGCACATATTTTTCTATTTTATCATGATGAAGATAGAATATCTGTCAATGTAGGAGAATAGAATCTGTTTTATTTAACAGCTCACCAACTTGATTTACAACTTTTAAATATTGTGCCCATGGGATGTGGGCCTCTTCCCAGGCCTCACACATGTCAGGGGTGTGACTAGAGAACATCTACATAGAGGACATAAAGTTCTCATAACTGGGACATTAATTCTTCACATTAGAGATGTAAGAAATAGCAAAGCAAGTATCTAGATGGATCCATGAACACATGGGCACTGAGGTGAAAGGCAAAGTAATAATCCTCTTTGAAAATCATAGAGAGTAGAGATGATCTGGGAAAATTCTTCATTAAGCCACATCAGTCTTAGAAACAGCCCACCTGTCCAGACCCTGATTAGTTTCTGAATTCCAGGTTTTCAATGCCCTTGTGCTGTCCCCACCTGCCCAGGCTCCCATTGGTGACATCCTCACGCCACAGCCCTCCCGGGCCCTTCCATGTTCCATATCCCCTCTCCTCCCTCTGCTGCCAGAATGTGCTTGTCTTTGTCCAATTCCCTCAGACCGTCAGAGCTTCTGGATGTGGAGTTTACTCCTTAATGGGTAGGAAAGGTCTCCTCTCTGCATTTACCGACCCAGATAACCCTCCCTTAACATGATCTGTTGGGATATCATTCGTTTTACAGAGCCCTTAACACAAAGGAGTGATTAGTGCAGGGCATTTCAGGTGCTCCAAGGGACGGCTTTTCAGAGCTCCCGAGTGTCCCTTGAGTGGCATGTTAAGATGGGGCAGTTAACCTGCTTCCTATTACTTTAGGTGCTTTTTGATTAGAAAGTAGAGATAAGATGAGCAAAAACCCCAAATCAGAACAAATCTTGCACACTGGAATTATACATCTGGTGCACATTTGGGGAGCGTGGAGAGAAAGCAAAGAAGGAAAAATGAGAGAGAAAAACAGGCCCTGCAGAAGCCCAGTGTCCTGGTGGCCCAGTCTTGCTTATCTGATCTTCTGCTGTTTCTTTTCCCAGAAACCAACTGCCCTTTCGTCAAGAACTTTTGAAATAATTAGATTCAAAACTGGCACCATGCAAGGTTTAAGATTGGTTAAAAAACTTCAAAACTCATGAAACTGGATTGAGTTCTGAACTTTACAAAACACAGTCCTCCAGAAAGGTCCTTTGACTTAATTGCCAAGTATGCTGAGTTGTAGGAGAGTTCCTGGTCATTGTTTTACATCAAAAATCAGGTAACTTTTGTTGTTTGGAATAGCGAAGTCCCAATTCATTTCACGCATTTATATTTCACCCCATTCTATAGATGAGATTTCTTTTTTCTTAGTTTTTCGATCCTGGCTTTCAGGACACTCATATTCTCAGAGCTCATTTCAAACATGAAGGGATGCAGTGATGAAATCTATACTAATCCTGGCAGTGTAATTCCAACCCATGAACATGGTTCTTATTATCAATCTAAAATCACTGGCGAACATCAGTGTCACTGGCATAAAAAATAACTTGGACTAAAAATGATTATTAAGAAAAGCAAAACTCTTTGCTAGTAAGGCTGTAGCCAAAAGATCATGATTTCCCTTTGTTTCTGGATCAAACAGCCCAGATAACAGTATGTGAACATGTTTTGAAATGCTTTGCAAGTTGTATAATTTCCTGCAGCTGCCTTGCATGTTGATGGTAATGAATTTAGAACAAATTTCTCATATATGACCTCTGTATAGTATTGACTTGAGGTGGTAAGTTATCTGAGTCTGAAAACACTCCCATCCAAAGAAACACCATACTGTGAGAATTTATACAAACCAATAAGGGTGTGTCCCATGAGTTATGCATTGGTAAAGTTCAAAGGCTTTGGAGCAGGATATTGAGCTGCATTTCCCTTTATTCAGGTTGTGACTGGAAGTAATTCTTAGGGAATACTCACTATTTTGTCCAACAAAAAGGAAATGCGTCAAAATCCTGCAAGCTCAAGGTGGGATGTGAACATTTGCATTCCAATGTCCAATAGCATTGCCAAGCACACTAATTGTGAGACTGAGGTTAGCTTTGAAATGGTCACCAGCCAATATAGAAGTTCCTTTCTCACAGAAAAGCTGAGATGAACTTATTTTCAGGAAACTTTAAATCAACTCTTTAAGTATTGTGCATTCCTGGACAAACATTTTGCCTGAGATCAGCTAAAGAGAAAGGCATAGAAAGGACTCCCCCAAGTCTACTTCTCAGAATGTCAGTCAGAAATGAAGCTGGAGACTGAAGAAGAGAGATCAGTGAGGGAAATGAAAAAAAAAAAAGCGAACAGGATTGGCAATGACAGTGCTTAGGAGTCTAGGAGGGAGGTTTGGGAAGGGCATACTTCAAGGGTTAGAGGGTAAACCTACCATGGTTGGAAATTTCTGCCTAGAAAAGAAAGCTCTCACCTACAATGTGAACCTTTGAGCATATGATGCCCCCGTGTCCATCATACTTCCTTTTCTTAAAATCAATCTTTAGGCCAGGTGCCATGGCTTACACCTGTAATCCTACCACTTTGGGAGGCCACGGCAGGAGAATGACTTTAGGCCAGAAGTTCAAGACCAGCCTGGGCAACATAGAAAGGCTCCGTCTCTATAAAAACATTTAAAAATTGGCCAGGCATAGGGGCACATGCCTGTAGTCCCAGTTACTCCAGAGGCTGAGGTGAGAGGCTCGCTTGAAGCCAGGAGTTTGAGGCTGCAAGTGAGCCGTGATAACACCACTGCACTCTAGCCTGATCACACCACTGCACTCAATCTCTAGAATTTGCTGGCAAAAATGTGCAGATGTCTTCACTATGCAGTGGAGACTTGAAGGAGACCTGTTCATATACAGGCCCAGGATCCCTTCCCATCAGGGTTCCTACAACCCTCTCACTTAAATGCTGCTCAAGTTCCTCTAAACTCCAAGGCATCCAGACTCCTA
This sequence comes from Rhinopithecus bieti, assembly GCF_001698545.2. Taxonomy (NCBI): domain Eukaryota; kingdom Metazoa; phylum Chordata; class Mammalia; order Primates; family Cercopithecidae; genus Rhinopithecus; species Rhinopithecus bieti. The sequence goes on from NW_016806124.1 coordinate 851,168, forward strand.
TGACTGAACCACACTTTGTGTGAAATAAATAAATAATGATCAAGGCCCTCACCTGCCCTTCTTGGCCTTCCATCCTGGGATGCTAGTTCAAGGAAATTCTCGAGTGTTGGAATGTGCTCTGCCTCATACCGCTCTGGGTCTCCTCCCTAAGATTCTCACCTTCCATAGCAGAGTGATTCTTTCCCATTCCTTCCCCCAGGTCCAGAAATCTGCTCCCTATTTTCTGGGCAAATTGCCTGCTGAGGATATGTCTGCAAATTGATGTTCTCTCTGTTATTAAATGGGGAGATTGTGGTGACATAAACGAGTTCCTGTTGCCAGGAGACCTTTGTGCCTCGTAGCCAACAAAATCATATTTGCAATTTCTCTCCTCATCATCTAGTGATTCAGCTGAATCGTGAATGGCTTGCAGCATAATGGTGCAGTGCTTGGGGTCAGGATGGAATTGGGGGGTCATCTCTAAAGACAGAAGACATGAGTTCAAATCTAGACTCCAATGTGTGTTAGCCTTGTGTAACATGAGTAAGCACCTTCCCTCTAAGCCTGAGCTTTCTCATCTGCAAAATAAAGATCATAATAGGTCCTTCCTTAAAAGGTCACTGTAGTGAATAAAATGAGTTAAAACACACAAAAGGCTTAGAGCAGTGCCTGGCATTCATATGCTCTCAGTAAATATTAAGCATTATTGTTATCATCTGTCTTTGCTAAGTCCAGTGTGATCAAGGGATGTGGAGTGTGGCTCCCCGAAAGCAAGATTGGGAAATTAATGAGGGTAGTTAATTTGGGAGCCTGGCACAGAACATGCCTTCACTCAGTGGTGACTCTGGTTGTGATTAGCACATCTCTCCCCTCATCATGTTACATTGTGTTAGAGCCTAACTGGGGAAATGACTGACTTTGACTCTCCAATTGAGACCTGCAGTGTCATCTTTATGCCTACTTCCACTGTACTTTTCAAACAGTGATCACCTAACTATATAAAAGGCAGGCTAAGAATGTACCTAGGGCACCCAAAAATAAGGGGCACCAAATTTTTTTTTAAATGGAGGGGGAGATGAAAGAAAGTTTAATTTCAATTAGCGTATCCAAAAATTGGCAACTAGAAAATACAGAAAGAAGATACTTCAATTCCCAAAAGTGCACACATTGGCATTGTTTCTTGGATTTGCATATGCCTTAGGGGCACTGATAGCTTTAGGAAGGTCTTGTAACTAATGCTACTGGTAGCTACACTTGTCCCCTTGCCCTTCCTTCCAAGATTCCTCACCTGACTTCCAGCCTCTGCCAGGACCTGCATTCATTCCTTGCCTGAAGGCTTTGAAGGCATCAATTGGGATAACCCCACAGATGGGATAACCCCGAGGCCCACGGAGCTCCCTACGTGGGTTGAGCTCCAGCTGCTCGCTGTTGTAAGCAGCTTCCTTAGGCACCTCCGATGGGCTCCCTTTTCTTTCTGGCTCATTTCCCAACTCCCCTGATGGAACTTTCTTCACAACCCAAATAAACTATTGGCACTCAAATTCTTGTCACAGGGTTTGCTTCTGGGGGATTCAAAACTAAGACAAATTATCAGCCCACCCTGATCTTTGTGGACACCCTTTGCTCCATCTGCAGCCTTTTGGGTTAACACTGGTGTCGGCCCTCTCTGGCTGAGGAAACTAAACTCCACCACATTCATTTACTCCTGGCTGATGTTATCCGCCAGCTGCCTGCCAGGGGTGTTCACCACTCAGGGACACTTAGTTCACATTCCCCGGATGGCTCTTGGCCCTCCGATATTTACTTTCATTTCTATTTCAGATGCAACAAAGTCTTTGTACTGAGCTCAGGGGGCCAGGATGGACTGGTGGCATGCCCACAAGTGGTGCATTAGGAAGGATATGCAGCGTGTGTATTTACAGGATCCACAGCCATTCAGTTCAGGGCTTGCCTGTCACAGATTTGTCATCTTTACATTAGCTGACTGGCAGTCACAGAGGCATGGGTGATGCCTGCTTTTAGTTAAGTTCAAGAGAGAAATGTAAGCACATCTGTTAAGAGTTCCTGTACCAATTTGTGGTGAAATTAAGTTCCCTTGATAAGCCAGGTACCATTGTCTCTCAGGACAACGTAACACATGTGAATACATATGCCTAACTATTTTATATCTGAAATAACTGAACTGATTCAACAACTATTTATTTCCCCACGGGATTCTTTGAAATTATGTACTCTCACTTTAATTCTAACGTGAAATATCTTAAGTAATCCACCTTTTTAAGGCCTTTAGGTGTTTTAACTTAAAAAAAAAAAAAACTGCATTTCACTGGATGGGCTCGGCACTTTGGAGATATTTTCATAAAAACTAACATAGTGCTTCACAAAATGTTCCTCTAAGAAGCCCCTGTGAGGAAAGGAGAATAATTGCCCAACATTTTTGGTGCCCAGACTGAAGCTACCCACTCAGCCAAAAGATTGACATTGATTTGAGTCTAATGTCTGTTAAAGATACCTACAAATTTCACTATTTACTTCATTATACATTTCCCTATTCATGTTAATATAAAATTATGTTTTGCATTACCTTTAAAGAAGGTGACATTCCAGCATTCCATGGAACTTGCTAGAATCTGTTTCATCTCTAGAAACCTCAAGAGAGTTTTCAGGGATTGCACACAAGCTGCCTAATCATGTTCTCTTTGTTTCTCTCTCTTTGGGGCTGGCACAGAATTTTTAAATGATTTAAATTAGATGATAACAATTGAGCGATTGGGAGCTTTTGTGTAAAAAGCCAGAATTTCTGTTTGGTTTTGTTTGTCTTATTTTGTTTTGTTTGTTTTTTGGAAAATCAGAAGACTTACCTGGAATAGAATAAGTGTTATCTCCTTTTAATGGGCATTTGTTCTCTAGTTCACCACAGTCTCTACCGTACCCTATTGCCACATAACTGTCTGTGATTCCTTAGAAACCACTGGGTTTGTAACCCCCATTTACATCAGTCTTGGCATTCATTCAGCTGGCCAATTACAAAACACCCTGAATAGACAGTGCACAGAAGAACCCCTGTTCACTGCTCACCTTTTGATTTAGTATTTGATCAGTCTTAACTGATTGTTGATAATCTACTAACTCAGTAGTTTTATCTGAAATAACTGAATTGATTCAACAACTATTTATTTTCCCAGGAAATAGTTTCATAACATATTTAAGATTAATTAAGGATAATTAATTAATTAATTACTAAGGATAAGGGTAATAAATACAGATAAGGGATAATTAATAATATCCCAATTTTTTCTGCATGTCCCTAAAACTCTCAGTCTCACTTTTATGAAAACCTGTTCTGTTAGCTTTTTGTAAACTCTTACCTGGTATACCACAAGTTCTAAAACTCCTTGCCTCCCTCAAGTTCAATCCCTGCCCAGTGCTGAATACCAAATGAACAATTCTTCATAAAACACTATTTGAATATGGCATCATGACATTTTAGGATTTAGCCTATTTCTTTCCCCATCCCCTCTAGGACATCGCAGGCAGTAAATTGTATAGTGCTACTCAGAATGTGATCTGCAGAACACTACCAGTTATGTTAACTGCCTGCTATTAATTTGCAACAAGGTAGGCAATTGAGCAGAAAATGCATTTAGAAATTTTCATAGCAATCTGACATTGTTGCAACATCCATGTGCATTATCAGTGCTTTCTTCCTTGAAATGAAGATAGATTTGTTTAGATGTTGCCAAACTTATGTGGTGATTAGCATGTAGTGCAAACTGAAGATAAGTCATATGCGGTAAGACTATGCATCAATCCAGGAGAGATCAGAAATTTTGAAAAACTAGCCCTTTACCACTGTGAGAAGCACTGAGTTAGTAGATTCTCAACAATCAGTAAAGACTGATCAAATACTAAATCAAAATATATTCATATGATAGCACAAATACAGTAAACATAGGGTTAGATATACTCGTGATATAACTTTGATAAAGATTTTCATTGAAAACAATTTCATTTCACATCATTTTAAGCCACTAGAATCCCAAACAATCTTCCATATAGAATTCTTTGAAATGACACATTTCTTCTGCACTTCCCAAAACTCCCAGTCCCACTTGTCACGGTACATGAAGAACTTGCCTGGAGAATGATGAAGATCATCATGTCTTTGGGTTACATAATGAATTCCTCTAGTGTTTTCTAACTGGCATTAAGGCAACTGGTATGGTTTTGTGTGATTCCTTTCATTGCTAGAAAACAATTGGGATAATTCTTTTCATTTTCATTATTTATTGTTTAACCACTCTGACACTCCTTCTAATTCCTTATGCCTGGCAGTGGACATCAGAGAAAGCCCTTATGGGTAACATGAATGGAGTCTGTGTTGTAAGATTCACAGTAAAGCAACCCCTGCTTGTTCCAAGGTGGAGAAATTCCAAAGAATGGCCACAGCAGGGTGATGTATACAGGTTGGTAAGTGACATAGCCATGCTTGGGTTCCTACATCTGATCTTCATATTCACACAGATAGGTAATAAACAAATGCCTTTAACAACCCATCCAGGAAAAGATAAATGCATTCTGCAGAAGCTGTTAAGACTGCAGCAAATGTCCCTGACCCCCAGCAGCAAAAATAGCAAATTGTGCTGGTCTTTCAGGAGCAGTGTTGAGTTTATAACAATCCATACACTCAGGCCTTTCTGACTGTTGTGAACAAGGACACACTTCTGCAGGCAGGGACAGGGATGTGGAAGGTACTTATGGCAAGGACTTTCACTCTGTGCACTACTGATGAGTCTGTGGGAGAAGTGAGTCTGTGACATTTAACTGAATTAGAAGAATGGCCAAATCAGTCAGGCCAGCCCACTGAGACTGAGGACACAAGGTGTGGAAAAACATGCTGGTGTTTACAAATCAGCTACCTCTGCAGGTACAAGAGAGAGATGTGGGCAATAGTTCTTCTCCTAGACCAGCTGTGAGACCAGTACTTTAGAAACATCAGTCACAAATTTAAAATCATCACAAATGCAACAATATTTCTGCCCTGTCAGCATCCTGATATAAGCTAAACATGTAGATTGATTATAAATATTACGTTTTAGAAACAATGCCTACTAATTTTTTAGCCAAGAGACCACTTAGCCTTACAGCTATGTTTAAAATACACATTTGAAAATGCGATGGTGACCACAGTTCAGTGTCATTACATTTCAGAGCTATAATAGCTGGCTGCAAAGAAGCACACATTTTTATCCATTTAATTTGATGCTTTGACATATTTGGAAAGATTTTGTGAATAAGCAACTTCATTTCCAATAAATAAACTCCAAAATGTATATTTAAAGAAATTAAGAAAGTTGCATGATTTGCACAAGCAAGAATAGCACGGAAAATTTTTGTCCTGGTGTAGTAAATGTGTAAACTTGGTTACACTGAAACCATGAGGTGATGTCCCACTTAAGTGGCCTTTATTTGATTTTGCATTTCTCCCTTTTAGGGTATTTTTTTTTTTTTTTTTTGAGATGGAATTTCACTCTTGTTGCCCAGGCTGGAGTGCAATGGCGCGATCTCAGCTCACTGCAACCTCCACCTTCCAAGTTCAATCGATTCTCCTGCCTCAGCCTGCTGAGTAGCTGGGATTATAGGTGTGCACCACCACACCTGGCTAATTTTGTATTTTTGGTAGAGATAGGGTTTCTCCATATTGGTCAGGCTGGTCTCGAACTCCCAACCTCAGGTGATCCACCCACCTTGGCCTCCCAAAGTGCTGCAATTGCAGGCATAAGCCACTGTGCCCAGCCGTAGGGTAATTTTCATCACACATTTATGTCTGCTGCTTCCATATCAATATGTCTCAGTCCATACTGGGTTGCTATAACAGAATACCAGAACTGAATGATTTATAAAGAAAATGGGTTTATTTAGCTCATAGGTCTGCAGAGTGGAAAGTTCAAGAGCAAAGCCCTGAATTCTGGTGAGGGTTTCCAGGTTGCCTCTAATATGGCAGAGAAGGTCAAAAGGGAAACGGACACATGCTAAGAGAGAAAACCTGAGGAGCGTGCTGTCTTTATAACAACACACTCTTCCAGAATCTAATCCATTCCTGTAGGAACTTACCTAGTCTTGCGAGGGAGAAGTCACTACTGTGAGAATGACACCAATCCATCAATGAGGACAGAGCCCTCATGATCCAAACGCCTCCCATCAGGTTGCACCTTTCAACACTGCCACAATGGGAAATCACATTTCAACATGAGTTTTGGTGAGAACAACCAAACCATACCCGAAGTTTAGCATGATGAGTATGAAATGACATATTTCTATTCAGCAGAAAAACCTGGTGATTCGTTTCCATCCCATCAGTTTGGTGGCAGACAATGTGCTACTTCAATGTGGGGACATCCATCATCCTGGGAAAAAGGACAAGTAAATACTAATACCCTTTTAATTCCCTGTAAACCCATAAGGCTTAGCTGCTTTAGGTTAGCTTTAATCTTATTTGTCAAATTTATGTCAGTTTGTGGTATTAGAAGTCTTTTATCTTTGCTCGTCTTGCAGCATGGAAGGATCTCAGAGGCTGGCTTGTTACTTTTCTCCCTTGTTGTTCTGTTATTTATTGTTAATTACTGTTGTTGCCTCCCCCTCACAAAGGGCATGGGAAAGCTAGAATCACAGTTTTGCTGACTTGGTCTGGCCCTCGAATGCCACTGTCATGTTTCTAGCTTCCTAGGATGAAGGAACACTATCCGGAATGAGGAAACGCCCCAGTCAGGCTTTGTTACTCACACTGTTGCAACTATAGCTTTGGAAAGAAAAGCCAGCCAGAATGTTTGAAGAAGATGTGAGCTCACCTGTGCAATCTGGTGATTCATAGTTGCACCAGCCTAGGGAAAAAGCAATTAAAGCATCATAAAGAGGGACTTCAGAGAGGAAACATAAATGTTTGACTAGGGATTGCAGCTGCAGTGATCCTGGTGCACTGATGCCTGTAGCAGTAGGGAACAAACCAAGGCACATCACTGTCAACATACAAGACACATCAAGAAATGCAAACTTAAAAAGAGGCAAAAAGAGGCCGGGCGCGGTGGCTCAAGCCTGTAATCCCAGCACTTTGGGAGGCCGAGGCGGGCGGATCACGAGGTCAGGAGATCGAGACCATCCTGGCTAACACGGTGAAACCCCATCTCTACTAAAAAAAAAAAAAAAAAAAAAATACAAAAAACTAGCCGGGCGAGGTGGCGGGCGCCTGTAGTCCCAGCTACTCCGGAGGCTGAGGCAGGAGAATGGCGTAAACCCAGGAGGCGGAGCTTGCAGTGAGCTGAGATCTGGCCACTGCACTCCAGCCTGGGCGGCAGAGCTAGACTCCGTCTCAAAAAAAAAAAAAAAAAGAGGCAAAAAGAGGATTCTACTGCATCAAGGAATACAGTGTTTCTAAGCTTTATTTCTCTTTGAATCTGAGGTGAAGGTCTCTTTTTTGTTTTCTTTGCTTTTCGTTTTTCTTTTTTTTTTTTTTTAGACAGAGTCCGCTCTGTCGCCCAGCTGCGGAGTGCAGTGCCAGATCTCAGCTCACTCCAAGCTCCGCCTCCTGGTTTACGCCATTATCCTCTCAGCCCCCGGAGCAGCTGGCGCACTACAGCGCCGCCCCGCCACCTCGCCCGGCTGGCTTTTTTTTTTTTTTTTTTTGTATTTTTGAAGTAAGGCGAGGAAAAACGGTCGTTTCACTTGCTACCAGGCATGCGTCTCGCATCTCCTTGACTCGCTGATCCGCCGCTCCGCCCCTCCCTGCTGGGATTACAAGCTTGAGCCACCGCGCGCGGCCGGTGGAGGTCATTTCTATCCACCCATCCATCTATCCCCTATCTCTATTCATTTGAAACATCTCAAGTTCCATAAAGCACCTAGTATGTGCCATATAATGTGAGGGTTTGATTCAGTAGGTATGTGAATTATTTACCAAGCATTTTTAGAATATATAAAATATAAAATATATAAAAATAGAAAACATGTTCCTTGCACCCTCAGAGATAGGGGAAAGCTGCAGCACATTCAATGAAATTAATCTATATTTGTATTGAGGTGATAGTCACGGCATCATTTATTCAGCACAAAGCAATGATTTTATGGCCCATTACTCTCACGAAGAAGTGTTCTTCTAGATTACATTGCACCCCACACAGTGCTTGTACTGTACAAATACTTGGATGTTAGGCAAAGAGTTGCATTGATTGAGGACATCTTTAAAATCATCTCACCCACTCACATCGTTTTGCAGCTGAGCATACAGGTCCCTACAGGGGAAATGAACGGTCCAAGATTACCAAGTGTGCATCTTAAAATTAACTAACAGAAAATACTTTGAAGGAATTTTATAATTCTGAAAGAAATGCTTCCCACTCATGTGACCATGGTATGAGGACTATTTTTTACTAATAATAAAGGAGCATGGCTGGGCACAGTGGCTCACGCCTGTAATGCCAGCACTTTGGGAGGCCAAGGTGGGTGGATCACCTGAGGTCGGGAGTTTGAGACCAACCTGACCAACATAAAGAAACCCTGTCTCTACTAAAGGTACAAAATAAGCCAGGCATGGTGGTGCATGCCTGTAATCCCAGTTACTCAGGAGGCTGAGGCAAGAGAATTGCTTGAACCGGGAGGCGCTTGAACCCAGAGGTTGCAGTGAGCCGAGACTGCGCCATTGCATTCCAGCCTGGGGGACAAGAGTGAGACTTCATCTCAAAAAAAAAAAAAGGAGTGTTTGCAGTCAAACCTATCTCACCTGTCTCACCTGGTCATGACAAAGAATGGGAGTGGGGAGTACTGTGGGTCAGCTTATCTTCTTTCATAATGGAAGTGGCAAGTCATCCAATACTTTTCTGGCAACTGTCACTTTATTTCACTTTCATAAAAATCCTTTTATCCAAAGGAAAAACAAGCAGCCAATTCACCAATGCGAAGAAAGTTATTCATAGCAAATTTACAGTATGATATTTTCCCACTGATAGTTAAATCATTCTCACAAAAAAAAATGCTGTTTCCTTCCGTGGTTTCACCTGTGCTAAGCATCAGCCTTAGCAGAAAAGAAGAGAGCATGTAAATTATGCAAACAACTATTGATAATACAGTAAAGCTATTTCTCAAATTATATACTTCTATGCATGTCTTTTTTATTGATACATAATACTGTACACAGTTATCACATGGGGTATATGCGATATTTTGTTGCATGCATAGAAAGTGTAATGATCGGCAGGGGGCAGTGGCTCAAGCCTGTAATCCCAGCACTTTGGGAGGCCGAGACGGGCGAATCACTAGGTCAGGAGATCGAGACCATCCTGGCTAACATGGTGAAACCCCGTCTCTACTAAAAAATACAAAAAAAAAAAAAAAAAAAAAAAAACCAGCCGGGCGAGGTGGCGGGCGCCTGTAGTCCCAGGTACTCGGGAGGCTGAGGCAGGAGAATGGCGTAAACCGGGAGGCAGAGCTTGCAGTGAGCTGAGATCCGGCCACTGCACTCCAGCCTGGGCAACAGAGCCAGACTCCGTCTCAAAAAAAAAAAAAAAAAAGAAAAGAAAGTGTAATGATCAGGTCAGTCTATTGGGGTGCTCATCGCGTTGAGTATTTATCATTTCTATGTGTTGAGAACATTTCAAGTCCTCTCTTCTGGCTACTTTGAAACATATAACACATTGTTGATAACCATAGTCATCCTGCTTTGCTATTTAACATTGGAACTTATTCCTTCCATATAATTGCATGTTTGCACCTATTGACCAACCCCTCTTCATCACCACCTCCCAACCACACACCCTTTCCAGCATCTGGTATCCATCATTCTACTCTCTACCTCCATGAGATCAACATTTTTAGCTCCCACAAATGAGTGGAATATATGGTATCTGTCTTTTTATGTCCAGCTTATTTCACTTAATATAATTACCTCTAGTTCCATTCCTGTTGCTGCAAATGACTTAATTTCATTCTTTTTTAAATAACTGAATAGTATTTCATTGTGTATCTATACTACATTTTCTTTACCCATTTGTTCATTGATGGACACTTAGGTTGATTTCATATCTTGACTATTGTGAATAATGTTACAATAAACACAGAGGTGCAGATATTCCTTTGGTATAATTATTCCCTGTCTTTTGGATAAATACCCAGTAGTAGGATTGCTGGATCATCTGGTAGTTCTATTTTTAGTTCTTTGCAAAATCTGCATACTGTTTTTCATTGTTGCAGCAGTAATTTACATTCCCACTAACAGTGTGTAAGAATTCCCTTTTCTCCACAAAATCACTAGAAACTTTCATGTTTTGTCTTTTTAATAATATCCATTTTAATTGGGGTGAGATGATATCCCATTGTGGTTTTGATTTGTATTGCCCAGATGATTAGTAATGTTAAGCAGCTTTTCATGTACTTGTTGGCCATTTGTGTGTCTTCTTCTGAGAAATATCTGTTCATGTCCTTTGCCCACTTTTTAATGGAATTTTTTGTTGTTGTTTTTTTACTGTTGAGTTTTTCTAGTTCCTAGTATATTCTGAATATTAGTCTCTTGTCAGATGAATAATTTGCAAATATTTTCTCCACTCAACAGGTTGTCTCCACTCTATTGACTGTTTCCTTTGCTGTGAAGAATCTTATTAGTTTAATATAGTCCCATTTGTCTATTTTTGTTTTTGTTGTATGTGCTTTTAAAGTCTTAGCCATAAAATATTTGCCTAGACCAATGTCCTGAGTGTTTTATCCTATGTTTCCTTCCTGTAGTTTTATAGTTTGGGGTCTTGTGTTAAAATCTTTAATTTATCTTGAGTTGATTTTTGTATATCATAAGAGATAGGGATCCAGTTTCATTCTTTTACTTATAGATATCCAATTTTTACAGCTCCATTTATTGAAGAGGGTGTCTGTCCCATAACATATGTTCTCGGCACTTTTGTCAAAAATCAGTTGATTTTAAATATGTTAATTTCTTTCTGGTTTCTACTTTGATCTTTGTGTCTGTTTTTATAACAATATCATGCTGTTTGGATTCCTATAGCCATATAGCCTTGCAATACATTTTGAAAACAGGTAGTGTAACGCCTCCAGCTTTGTGCTTTTTGCTCAGGATTGCTCAGGCTATTTGGGCTTTTTGATCCTATACAAATTTTAGAAATTTTTTCTATTTTTGTAAAAAATAGCCTTGGTACTTAATAGTGATTGTATTGACTCTATAGACTGCTTTGGGCATCATGGTTTCAATATAGAAACATTAATGATATGAATACTGCTGATCCATGAGTGTGCGGTGACTTTTGATGTGTTGATGTGCTCTTTGGTTACTTTCATCCATGTTTTACAGTTTTACTTTTAGAGATTTTCGCCACCTAGGTTAATTTATCCCTAGGTATTTTGTTTTCTTTGTTGCTACTGTAAATGACATTGCCTTCTTGATTCCTTTCTTAGCTAGTTTATTATTGGTGTGTAGAAATGCTATGGGTTTTTGTGTGTTGTATCCTGCAACTATACTGAATTTATTTATCAGAGCCAAGAGTTTTTTGGTGGAGTCTTTATGTTTTTCTAGCTATAAGATTATGTCATCATCAAAGAGGGATAATTTAATTTATTCTTTTTTAATCTGAATGACTTTCTTCTGCCAGATTTCTGTGGCTGAGACTTCCAGTACTATGTTGAATAGGAGACGTGAAAGCAGGCATCCTTGTCTTACTCCAGTTCTTACGGGGAAGGCTTTCAGCTTTTCCTCTTTTTAGTATGATGTTAACTGTGTGTCTGTCATATGTGGCCTTTGCTATGTCGAGGCATGTTTATTCTGTGCCTAGTTTCTTAAGAGTTTTCATAATGTAGGGATGTTGAATTTTCCACATCTATTGAGATGATCACATGGCTTTTGTATTTATTATGTTGATAAGATGTATCACATTTATTGATTTGCATATGTTTAATCATCTTTGCATCCATGGGATAAATTCCACTTGATCGTGGTGTATTTTTTTATGTGCCCTTGAATTCAGTTTGCTAGTATTTTGTTGAGAATTTTTGTGTGTATATTCATCAGTTTTCTTTTTTGTTGCATCATTGTCTGGCTTTAATATCAGGGCAATACTGCCCTCAGAGAATGAATTAGGAAGAATTTCCTCCTCTTCAATTTTTTGGAATAGTTTCAGGAGAATTAGAGTTAAGTGTTCTTTTTAAGTATGGTAGAATTCAGCCATGAAACCACCTGGTCCTGAATTTTTTTTGTTGGAAGATGTTTTATCACTGATTTAATCTTATTACTCACTATTGTTCTGTTTAGCTATTCCATTTTCCTGATTCAATCTTGGTATGTTGGAAGTACACAGGAATATGTTCATTTCTTCTAGAAGTTTCTAGTTTGTTAATGTATGCTTGTTCATAATAGTCTCTGATAATCTTTTGTATTTCTGTAGTGTCCGTTATAATATTTCCTTTTTAATTTCTCATGTTGTTTACTTGGGTCTTCTCTCTCTTTTTTTATTAGCCTAGCAAGTGGTTTATCTTATCCATCTTTTTTTAAAAAGCTACCTATTTGTTTTGTTGAAACTTTGTACTCTTTCAGATCTCTATTTTGTGTAGTCCTGCTCTGATCTTTATTATTTTTTTCCTTCTACTAATTTTGGATTAGATATGTTTTCTTGTTAGACTTCAGAACTTTTCATCTATTATTTTGTTAAAGTGGTATTTTCGTCCTTTTGTTTTCCCTTCATCTTCTAGAAGACTGAAAATTATAATATTCGGTTACCTTATGGTGCCCCGTATCCTTTTTATTATTTTTTCTTTATTTTTCTCTGGCAGGGCTATTTCAAAGGAGCTATCTTCAAGTTCTGAAATTCTTTCTTCTGTTTGATCAAGACTGCTGTTGAAGCTTCTAAATGCTTTTGCATTTCATTCACTAAGGTCTTCAGTCCCAACATTTAAAATTTTTATTTTTAATGATATCTATCTCTTTGGTAAATTTCTTATTTGTACCCTGAATTGTTTCTGTAATTTGTTTGGCTTATGCTTTAGAATTCTTCTGAATTCTAAAAATTGAATTGAATTCATCTAAAACAAAAGAAGTTCACATTGAGCTTCTTTAGTATCTATATTTTTTAATTCTTTTTTTGAGGATTTTATAAATTTCTTTTGATTAGGTTCTATTGCTGCACAATTATTGTATTTATTTGGAGGTGTCATATTTCTGTGCTTTTCATGTATCCTCTATCCTTACACTGGTATCTTTGCACCTGGTGTAGTGGTCACTTCTTCCAATTTTTTCCAGTTGCTTTTGTAAAGGAAAACATTTTCCTGGAGATGTAGCTATAGCGTTGTTTGCGTACGGTATCTTGGCTTTGATTCTGGACATGTGCAGTAGTGTAGTTTGTGTGTGGCTTCTTCAGTTGCAAACAGCATCAGCAGTGTCTATAATTTCTTGGCAGCTAGGGTGCAGTTGTTAGTGGAGGTTGCGGTGAAGTTTTGTGGGGAACTGGGATGCCACATAAGCCAGTCCTCAAACACCAATTGTGTCAGCAGTGAACTGACAAACATGTCCTTCAGGCTCCAGCGTTGGTATACGCTGACCACTGGTGTTTTTACTGAGTTCAGACACCAACCAATTATTCAGCCTTCCACGGTGGCTTGTTTGTGTGCTGGGAATATCAGCAGTTGGTTGGGCGTTGGGGCAGGTTCTTGATCCCTTGGGCAGTTGGTGTGACATGGCCAATGGCAGTGGCAATGGTGGGACGACCTTCTGGGACCCAAGCAGTCTGTGCTGATATAGACAGTGGCTGTGATGGGTTGGATGAACTGGTCCCAAGACCCATAGGTGAAGCATTTAGGTGGTCAGCTGCGGTGATAGTGGCTAGTTGCATGTTCTTGATCTCAGACCCCAGGAGAATTGCTCAGGTGCCACCCATGGTAGACTGGGCTGGGTGATCCTCAGGCTCATGGACACTGTGCTCTGGTCTGGGAGTGGGAAGTAGAGTCAGGCCAGGTAGACCAGCTCTCAGGCTCCCCAGTGGTACATGCAGGCACTATCTGTGATAGGCATGGTTGGGGAAATCCCCCAGCTGCTGGTTGAATGCTCAGGTGAGTGGGCCAGTGGCTGTGCTGTGGCCCTGCTACTGGGAGGGCAGGGCTGCTTTCTTTAGGAGTAGCCATAGGCAGGCAGCTGGAGACATGAACTTTACTCATGCTTTTACCCATGCTGCAGCAGCCCACAGTGGAAGTGGTGATTGCAGGCAGTGGAATTTTTCTTCGGGACATGTGGAAATGAACAGCTGCCTCTCCAATGGGGCAGCAAGGTTATTGCCAATGGCTTCCACCTCAGCCCTTGCAAGGTCTACTTTTTTAGTCTTTGATTTTCAACTCCACCCCCAAAAGTTGTCCAGTAAAGCACTGTAGTGTAGCAAATGCACCAGATTTGGAGTCAAGAGAATGAGCCTCATCATTCTCACCTGTAAAAAGGGCACAATAGGCTGGGTGCTGTGGCTCACACCTGTAATCCCAGCACTTTGGGAGGCCCAGGCCGGGGATTATCTGAGCTCAGGAGTTCGCAACCAGCTTGGACAACACAGTGAAGCCCCATCTCTACTAAAATACAAAACAAAATTAGCTGGGCATGGTGGTGTGTGCCTGTAGTCCTAGCTACTCAGGAGGCTGAGACAGGAGAATTGCTTGAACTCGGGAGGCAGAGGTTGCAGTGAGCCGAGATCAGGCCATTGCTCTCCAGCCTTGGCGACAGAGCGAGACTCTATCTCAAAAAATAAAAAAAGAAAGGGCACAAAAAAAATAAAAAATAAAACCCTAACGGTTTTCAGGGTAGCTAAAACATTAATAGCTTGTATACAGGTGATAGCTATTTCATTACAGATTTATTAAAGAAAAGCCTGAGAACCCTTGCCTTATAGATTTTCTTTGTATTGTTTGTCTTCGTGCTGCTGTGCATAATCTATTCTGGATACAAGGCTAAAACTCCTGAAAACTTAGGCCTCCAGAGTCTGGCCACAACCTGCCTCTCCAGCATCATCCCTATCACTCCCCACATACACCCTCAGTTCTGGTAAGACCTCAAAATGCTCACCATTTCCTAAGTGCCTTTTCATAGGCAAGCCTGTCTGTCTGAAAATACCTTCACCCCTTAGATACCTGGGGAGCTCTGTCCTCCATTCAGCTTTCTATCCACTCTTGGAAGCTTTAATTACCTTCTCCTCTCTACACTAGGGGCCCCGGGTATATATTTCCATCAGAGCACTTACTATTATGTTGGTGCCAAGGTGACTGCCGTTTTGCCATTGAAAGTAATGGCAGTAAATGACATATTCATTTGTGAGCCATCTCCTTCTTCACTCTGACCTTTGAGGCACTTGAGGGCAAGAATGGAGCTCCATATACCATTTATTACTTGAACCTAATGATTTGGCAACCACTGAGACCTGACTGTGTTCCAAGCACTGTACAAAGATGTTTACATGCATTATCTTGGTTAATACTCATAAAGCCCTGTGAGAGGGATCCTACGATTGCCCTTGGTTTACAGATTCATTACAAATATTTACTGAGCTCTGATTGTCACAACCAATTCTCAGAATGATGAATAAAATAAATATGGTCTCTGCTTTCACCAAACTTTTATTCTCCTCAGATGGGAAACAAGCAAAAAATAAACAAATGGAAATAAAATATCAAGACACTAGTAACTGTTATGAGGGGAATACAGTAGGGCATAGCATTAGATTATCTATTTAAAGTGTGATTGTCTACTCTTCAAATAGTGACCAAACACTATTTTAAGTTGGAGGTTAGGAAGCAAGCTTCTGGGGAAGTAATGTTTATAGACACGAACAATAAGAGTCAGTCATGTAGGCCGGGCATGGTGGCTCACGCCTGTAAACCCAGCACTTTGGGAGGCTGAGACGGGCTGATCACCTGAGGTCAGGAGTTCAAGGCCAACATGAAGAAACCCCACCTCTACTAAAATACAAAAAATTAACTGGGAGTGGTGGTGGGCACCTGTAATCCCAGCTACTCAGGAGACTGAGAAAGGGGAATAACTTGAACCAGGGAGGCGGAGGTTGCAGTGAGCCAAGATCACACCACTGCACTCCAGCCCAGGCAACAGAGCGAGACTCCATCACAAATAAAACAATTTTAAAAGTCAGTCATGCCAAGATCTGGGTGGGGAAGAACATTCCAGGCAGAGGAAATTGCAAGTGCAAAGTCCCTGAGGTAGGGAAGAGCTTGACATGTTTGAGGAATGGAAAGAAGTCCAGGATGACTGGTAACCTAGAAGAAGGAAATAAAGTCAGGTGGGAAGACTAGGCTAGGTTAAGAAGAGCCTCGTAGAATAGGTGAAAACATGGGCAGATATTGTCGAGTTTTAATCTGGAGAAAGGCATGCTTTGACTTCCATTTCTTAAAGGATTGCCTTGACTTCTGGTAGGGAAAGGAATTTGGAAGGGCAAGTGTGTAGGAAGGGAGACAGTATGAAGGTGGACCTGACCAAAGAATCATCTGGTGATGGGAAACCTGGGTATCTTGGACTAAAGTGACAGTGACTAACATGGATAACCATTTAACCATTTATGGAGTACTCAATATGTACCAAGCACTGAACTAAGTACATTCCACTTATTATGCTGCTTACTTCTTATGACAGCCACAATGACAGGCATCTATTTTGATGCTCATTCACAGATGAGAAAGCTGAGACAAAGAGGTTCATAATATGACCACAGTCACATGAGGATGTGATGGAGTGGGTATCTAGACCAAAGTAAGGTCTTCCCTGCACTGGACTCCAGTCAGTAAACCAGAAGGACAGACAATTATGTAATTATTAGTAATGGCAAGATCAAGGGTATGAGCCAGGGACTGGGTGAAATGTTCATCAGGAAATAGGTAGATGGAGGAACAATAAATGATAAAAGCAAGCATTTCTCAAATGTCTGCCGTGTACTATATCCTTTGCACATATTGTCTCATATGTATCAGTCATCCGCTAAAGTACTATACTCAATCTCAAATTCTATACTAATTTAACGAAATTAGTCACCTCAGTCTGTGGAGTGTTTCCCATTATCAAGAAACAGAATGGAAAATTACACAAAGCAATACAGTGTTTTCGGAAAGCATATAGTTTCTAGTGAGGCAAGAAGTTGGAAATTTTATTTATAAGGCAAAAGTTTTGTGGATAAAATGACAGAATGAATTCTGAGAACTATTAAGTAAGCTCTGATGGAGCAGTGAGGCATGAGCTGTGTATCTTACAATGTCATTGTGCAGAGTGGTCACTAGGAGGGCCAGGACATCGCCAGTCACACATCAGTGAAAGGTAAAAGTACTTCTCTAACCTGCCCATAGATACGATGTGGCTTCAGGAGGAATTTTACAGCCAGCTGATCTCTAAACAATAATTGGACACTTTGTTATACCAGCTTTTATTTTAAAATGTTTTCAGAGCCAGACTCCATCTCAAAAAAAAAATTTTTTTTTCAGTGGAGGAGAAATTGAACTTTAAGAATAAAAAAGAAATATGTCCAATGAAATAAGTCTATTAGGGTTTTCACTTGAATGTCATCTCACCTGAGCAAAGGAAAAACTTTTAAAACTCTATGGTT
>NW_016806124.1:869160-950919 GCF_001698545.2 Rhinopithecus bieti
GCCGAGATCAGGCCATTGCTCTCCAGCCTTGGCGACAGAGCGAGACTCTATCTCAAAAAATAAAAAAAGAAAGGGCACAAAAAAAATAAAAAATAAAAACCCTAACGGTTTTTCAGGGTAGCTAAAAACATTAATAGCTTGTATACAGGTGATAGCTATTTCATTACAGATTTATTAAAGAAAAAGCCTGAGAACCCTTGCCTTATAGATTTTCTTTGTATTGTTTGTCTTCGTGCTGCTGTGCATAATCTATTCTGGATACAAGGCTAAAACTCCTGAAAAACTTAGGCCTCCAGAGTCTGGCCACAACCTGCCTCTCCAGCATCATCCCTATCACTCCCCACATACACCCTCAGTTCTGGTAAGACCTCAAAATGCTCACCATTTCCTAAGTGCCTTTTCATAGGCAAGCCTGTCTGTCTGAAAATACCTTCACCCCTTAGATACCTGGGGAGCTCTGTCCTCCATTCAGCTTTCTATCCACTCTTGGAAGCTTTAATTACCTTCTCCTCTCTACACTAGGGGCCCCGGGTATATATTTCCATCAGAGCACTTACTATTATGTTGGTGCCAAGGTGACTGCCGTTTTTGCCATTGAAAGTAATGGCAGTAAATGACATATTCATTTGTGAGCCATCTCCTTCTTCACTCTGACCTTTGAGGCACTTGAGGGCAAGAATGGAGCTCCATATACCATTTATTACTTGAACCTAATGATTTGGCAACCACTGAGACCTGACTGTGTTCCAAGCACTGTACAAAGATGTTTACATGCATTATCTTGGTTAATACTCATAAAGCCCTGTGAGAGGGATCCTACGATTGCCCTTGGTTTACAGATTCATTACAAATATTTACTGAGCTCTGATTGTCACAACCAATTCTCAGAATGATGAATAAAATAAATATGGTCTCTGCTTTCACCAAACTTTTATTCTCCTCAGATGGGAAACAAGCAAAAAATAAACAAATGGAAATAAAATATCAAGACACTAGTAACTGTTATGAGGGGAATACAGTAGGGCATAGCATTAGATTATCTATTTAAAGTGTGATTGTCTACTCTTCAAATAGTGACCAAACACTATTTTAAGTTGGAGGTTAGGAAGCAAGCTTCTGGGGAAGTAATGTTTATAGACACGAACAATAAGAGTCAGTCATGTAGGCCGGGCATGGTGGCTCACGCCTGTAAACCCAGCACTTTGGGAGGCTGAGACGGGCTGATCACCTGAGGTCAGGAGTTCAAGGCCAACATGAAGAAACCCCACCTCTACTAAAATACAAAAAATTAACTGGGAGTGGTGGTGGGCACCTGTAATCCCAGCTACTCAGGAGACTGAGAAAGGGGAATAACTTGAACCAGGGAGGCGGAGGTTGCAGTGAGCCAAGATCACACCACTGCACTCCAGCCCAGGCAACAGAGCGAGACTCCATCACAAATAAAACAATTTTTAAAAAGTCAGTCATGCCAAGATCTGGGTGGGGAAGAACATTCCAGGCAGAGGAAATTGCAAGTGCAAAGTCCCTGAGGTAGGGAAGAGCTTGACATGTTTGAGGAATGGAAAGAAGTCCAGGATGACTGGTAACCTAGAAGAAGGAAATAAAGTCAGGTGGGAAGACTAGGCTAGGTTAAGAAGAGCCTCGTAGAATAGGTGAAAAACATGGGCAGATATTGTCGAGTTTTAATCTGGAGAAAGGCATGCTTTGACTTCCATTTCTTAAAGGATTGCCTTGACTTCTGGTAGGGAAAGGAATTTGGAAGGGCAAGTGTGTAGGAAGGGAGACAGTATGAAGGTGGACCTGACCAAAGAATCATCTGGTGATGGGAAACCTGGGTATCTTGGACTAAAGTGACAGTGACTAACATGGATAACCATTTAACCATTTATGGAGTACTCAATATGTACCAAGCACTGAACTAAGTACATTCCACTTATTATGCTGCTTACTTCTTATGACAGCCACAATGACAGGCATCTATTTTGATGCTCATTCACAGATGAGAAAGCTGAGACAAAGAGGTTCATAATATGACCACAGTCACATGAGGATGTGATGGAGTGGGTATCTAGACCAAAGTAAGGTCTTCCCTGCACTGGACTCCAGTCAGTAAACCAGAAGGACAGACAATTATGTAATTATTAGTAATGGCAAGATCAAGGGTATGAGCCAGGGACTGGGTGAAATGTTCATCAGGAAATAGGTAGATGGAGGAACAATAAATGATAAAAGCAAGCATTTCTCAAATGTCTGCCGTGTACTATATCCTTTGCACATATTGTCTCATATGTATCAGTCATCCGCTAAAGTACTATACTCAATCTCAAATTCTATACTAATTTAACGAAATTAGTCACCTCAGTCTGTGGAGTGTTTCCCATTATCAAGAAACAGAATGGAAAATTACACAAAGCAATACAGTGTTTTCGGAAAGCATATAGTTTCTAGTGAGGCAAGAAGTTGGAAATTTTATTTATAAGGCAAAAAGTTTTGTGGATAAAATGACAGAATGAATTCTGAGAACTATTAAGTAAGCTCTGATGGAGCAGTGAGGCATGAGCTGTGTATCTTACAATGTCATTGTGCAGAGTGGTCACTAGGAGGGCCAGGACATCGCCAGTCACACATCAGTGAAAGGTAAAAGTACTTCTCTAACCTGCCCATAGATACGATGTGGCTTCAGGAGGAATTTTTACAGCCAGCTGATCTCTAAACAATAATTGGACACTTTGTTATACCAGCTTTTATTTTTAAAATGTTTTCAGAGCCAGACTCCATCTCAAAAAAAAAATTTTTTTTTCAGTGGAGGAGAAATTGAACTTTAAGAATAAAAAAGAAATATGTCCAATGAAATAAGTCTATTAGGGTTTTCACTTGAATGTCATCTCACCTGAGCAAAGGAAAACTTTTAAAACTCTATGGTTCCTATAATAGCTCTTTATATAAGAAATTTAAAACTTTTATAAGTTTCTATCATTGAGCAGTCTTGCACATGTTCTACTGACTTATTTCATGAAAATCTAGTAAGAATAACTATTAAAGAGGAATCTAAGATTATTTCAATCATTTGCTTCTGAATTTACAAGATTTTTAAAAATATCCATTGACTAAAAAAGTGAAAACAGCATTTGCCCTAGAATATTCTTACAGAAAAAAAGAAGTAAAGTCTTCCAACTTTATAAAAATTAGGACACGGATTTTAAAAAATATTTTATGCGTTAGGTGATAACAGATAACTAAAGCATGTTTGAAAATAAGTAAAACCTTCAAGAAGGTCTGTACATTATTATTTCATTCTCCCAGGAGAACCGCAACTTTTTATGGGTCATCTGGGGACTGAACTCAAAACAAACATGAAGACAGTAAATCACACCAGCAGGTACTCGATGTCTTTATCAGATCTGCCAAACGTCAAGGAAGGAGAAACCACCTCGCTTGAACATCAAGAGAGCAGTTCTCTAAATGTATCGATTTTCTATGAAAACGTTTTATAGTTATTACCAAGCATCCACTTTCTTTTATATCTAATTATCTCAGGGTGTAAGGGCATTCACAGGTGGTGCAAGCAGAAGCTGGATCCCATTTATGAAGACATAAGAGGGACGATTGACATGTGGCCAATGTTTGAAGAAAATGGCTTTGGGGTTCCTTTCTTTAATACTGAGATCCCATTTTAATTCATTTATTTCCTTTATAGCCATGCATCTTTGCATTCCTATTTTGTAGTTGCTCTAGAGATTAAAATATGTATCCTTAACTTCTCGCTGTCTACTAGAGTTAGCATTGTACTACACTTACAATGCAAGAACCTTGCAACATAGAGTTTCTTATTGTCGTATGTATTATATCTACATACGTCAAACCCTCAATGTTATAATTTCTGCTTTAAACCAAAAGTTGGCAAGCCTTTTGTGTAAAGGGCCAGATCATAAATAGTATAGGCTCTCGGGGTCATACAGTTTGTCACAACTTGTCAAATATGCTCTTGTAATGAGAGAGAGAGAGAGAGAGAGAGAGAGAGAGAGAGAGAGAGAATGTATTGCTATGGACAATACTTAAAGTAATGAATGTGGCTGTGGTTCCAATAAAACTGTATTTACTAAAATAAGCACTGGGCTGGATTTGACCCACAGATTGTACTCTTACAACCCACACCTTAAACAGTAATATATATTTTGAATAAATTAAGAGAAAATAACTTTTATATATACCCACAAATGTATTGTTTCTAGAGCTCTTCCTGTCATCCTGAAAATGCAAGCCTCTGTCTGATATCATTTCCCTTCAGCCTGAAGATTGCCTTTTGGTGTAGGTCTGCTGGTGGTTGATTCTTTTGGTTCTCTTTAATCTAAAAATGTCTTTATTTCACCTTAACTCCTGAAGCATATATTTGCTGGATTTTAAAAAAATCTACTTTGATAATTTTCTTTTCTTTTAAAGATGTTTCACAGGTTCTTCTGTCCTCCATTATTTCTGATGCAGGTCAGTGGTCACTTGAATTATCGTTCCCCTGTTTCATCCTTAATATCATGTGATTCAAGCTATCCCTATTGCCATATGTTACCCCTAGACTGCAGACAAATTGAGAGTATCTTTAATAACTCCTTGCTGACACACAGTAGGAGTTTAATGGGTGGATGATAAATAAAATTCAGATCAAGTTCTGGAAATTGGCAACGAAATGGATTTAAGTCATTGTTGGAAACAATGAAGGCTTTGAGCCTGGCCTTGGGGCTGGCCTGGATTCCCGGTGAGACTCCTGGGGATGCATAAGTGGAAGTTGGAGGTTTGGGAATGTGCCACTTTCTCTTAATCACTCTGCAAAGTGTAGTCTCCTGTGGCAGACCAGAGCTCACTCCTTCTGCCTTCTACTCCTTTAACATTGCTCCACAAAGACAGCCATCCTCAGAGGAGGCTAGACAGGCTGGGCTCAAACTTAGCCTAAACCATTGGTCCTGGATGCCAAGCCCCAAACATCACCTTACCTAGTGAGCCATCTCCCAAGCTTTCCACCCCTCACTTCCTCATTACAGGAGGTAAGCTCCTCACACCACTTGCTGGGTTGGACCCACCTAGGGCCATTCTTCAGTGGACAGCCTGTTTAGTTCAGTAAGTAAGCCCCATCCCAGCCACTTTCTGAAACACATTTTGCCAACAGATACAGGTGACCAGTGAAGACCGACAATATGGTCAAGTCTGTATTAGGATATTTTGGGGTGTAAGAGATGGAAACCAAACTCAAACTAGTTTCAATGCGAATGAAAACAAATTTATAGCCTTAAGCAAAGTCCCAAGGTAGAGCTTGCATCAGATGTGCTGAATCCCTGGCCCCCAAGATGCCCTATAACCTGTCTTCTCCTTCTCACTCTTGCTCTCTTGCTCTGCTTGCCTCCCTGCCAGCTTTATTCCCAAGTAGCCTCTCCCCTTGAGAATTTGCAAGATGACTACAAATGGCTGCAGGAAAGCTTTGGCCCAGATCCACACAAACAGGCAGCCCTAGGGGAAAGAGACAGTTATCGAAGCAGATTTTGCACTTACCCAGACCAAAACCATTCATGGAAGCCAAAAGAATGCATATGCCCCAGGCCGGCTGGGGTAGGTGTCTTCAGCTGGAGATAGGGGCTCACACTGTTGTTTGACAAGGGGGTGCCTTGAACAAAGGGAAGAGGCTTTATGAGAAGAAAGCGGAATGAAGGCAGGCAGAAACAACTCTCAACTACACCAAAGGCATTGAGGAAGCAACACAAACTCTTGCACCCTTTTAAGCAGACCACAACTCAGAATTTATGACTCACGTTCTTTGCCTTCCATGAGTTTTGGTCCACTAGAAGCATATCCCAAGGGAGAAATGTGAGGCAAGACATTTATCTGGAATTAAGTAGTTACCCCAGGAAAAACTGTAGGAAAAAGGTGAAGTGAGAAAAGGAAAGAGGGCACTACAGGGTACGCTATGGAGCAGTGTACTGCAGTGCACAGCAGAGGCTCCAACCCACTGGAGCCCTGAAACCAGGCACATCATGCCTGAGTTATCCCACCTGAGGCAGGAGGAAGCTGGGGTCTGGTGTTTGCTTTAGTTTCCTATTGCTGTTGTGACAAATTAGTAAAAACCTAGTAACTTAAAACCTTACTAATTCATAGTCTTATAGCTCTGGAGGCTAGAAGCCTAAAATGGGTCTCATTCAACAAAAAGTGTCAGCAGGGCTGTGTTCCCTCTGGAGTCTCTGGGAGATAATCAATTTTTTTTTTTTTTTTTTTTTTTTTTTTTGCCTTTTCCTGCTCCCAGATGCTGCCCACATTCTTTGGCTCATGACCCCCTTCCTTCTACAAAACTGTTAATAGCAGGTCAAGTTTTTCTCATCCTGCCTTATTTTGACACTGATTCTTCTTCCACTTGCAAAGATTCTTATGATTGCCTTAGGCCTACGAAGATAATTCCAAATAATATTCTTATCTTAAAGTCAACTGATTAGCAACCTTAACACCACCTGCAACTTAATTTTCCCTTACCATGTAATATAACATATTCACAAGTTCCAGAAATTAGGACATGGACATTTCTGGGGGGCCATTATTTTGCCTATTTTGGAACAGATATGGTGCTTTGACACCACATCCTATAGCTGAGTTTGGCTGAACTTGTCAAGCTCCTCCCTACCGGGGAATTTTCTTTCAAAGCTCTTGCCATTCCATCATAAGATTTGGCTCGTGTAAGGCCTCCTTTTTCATTGATCAGACATGTGTGAATATAGCTGCCCACATTCCTTGGCTCACGACCCTTCCATCTTCAAAACGGAATGTCCAAATGTAGATGTGGGTAATTTTTTTCTTTTCCCAGGAACTCCACAAACTCCAACATATATAGAAAAAAAAATTGCTATTGAGCACAGAAAACTTAGAGTCAAAAATCTGTGCAATCCTAATAAGCATCATCATTTTCAAGCTGCTGAAAACATTTCTTCAAATATTATAGAATCTTCACTTGGCTGTTCACATTTTACCATAATACAGTGCTGATTATTTCTATGTGGATTCTGATGTAGTCACAAAAATAAAATGTTAAGAGAAAGTAAAGACATATTCCTACTTTTGGAATACATCCATCTCATGATAAGCTTTATCCAGGCAAATACAGTACAATTTCTGTTGACTTTTGAACAAAAACACACTGGTTAGCAGAGGTAAGTTCTTATTTGCAATAGAATAACATTTATATTGTACTTTAGAGTTTACCAAAACATTAGCATTTGTTGTGTATTCATTCATTTAATTATTAGAGATATTCTACCTGACATTGTTTACTTTTTAATTAATAAAGAAACTGAGGCTTGGAGAAGATATAAGCCTTGCCATTATACCAATATTTGTAATTGCCAAAACTTGAATACAAGTCTTTGGAATTAGAATTCCACTGTATTTTCATTATATTTTCACTTGAGAGCTTGGACATTTTTTTTTAACTAATGACAGTGGAGTTGGTCTTCACTGTGTACCTGGACAGATCATGACACCTGCTGTGTACTTATTTCAGGTCAGCAATGGATAAAATATTTTAATTTTTCATTCAATCAGCTTATGCATGTAATTGGAATGTGGATAAAATATAGGTCACTTGTTTTAAAAAGTGTATAGGGACCAGGTGTGGTGGCTCACGCCTGTAATCCCAACACTTTGGGAGGCCGAGGCAGGTGGATCACGAGGTCAGGAGGTCGAGACCATCCTGGCCAACACGGTGAAACCCCGTCTCTACTAAAACTACAAGAAAATTAGCCAGGCTTGGTGGCGGCCAGCTACTCAGGAGGCTGAGACAGGAGAACGGTGTGAATCCCAGAGGCGGAGCTTGCAGTGAGCCGAGATGGCACCACTGCGACTCCGCCTGGGCGACCAGAAGGAGTCCCGTCTCGAAAAAAAGAAAAAAAAAGAGAAAAAACAAAAAAAAAAAAAAAGTGGTAGTAGATGTATTCTTCGTTTTGTTTGTTTTGGTAGTTTTGTTTTTTTTTTTTTTTTTTGTTTTTTTTTTTGAGTTTTGCTCTTGTTGCCCAGGCTGGAATATAATGCAGCGATCTCAGCTCACGGCAACCTCCGCCTCCCGGCTTCAAGTAATTCTCCTGCCTCAGCCTCCTGAGTAGCTGGGATTACAGGCATGCGCTACCACGCCCAGCTAATTTTGTGTTTTAGTAGAGACGTGGTTCCTCCATGTTGGTCAGGCTGGTCTCAAAACTCCCGACCTCAGGTGATCCACCCACCTCGGCCTCCCGAAGTGCTGCAATTACAGGCGTGAGCCATCGCGCCCAGCCTAAGATGTATTTCTATTGAAGAAATAAAATGGACACAACCTAGTTTTAACTTATAAAATTAGCATTCTCTACAACTTCATGAGATTTGTGAGATCCTACCAAACTAAGGATGTCTGGAGCCTGTGGTTTCCACGAAATATGTATCTGAGCTCTACTCATCCTACCTGTAGCTGCAGGAAGGAGCACTCTATAGATGGCAGGACACCACCCTAGTCCTTTGCAGTAGCTCATGGCAGTGCCCTATATGGTTAACAGAGCATTGAAGACTGAGTTGAACCAAAGAGTACTTCTCTGTCCCTCAAGAAGTAAGAGACCTTGACAACAGGCTATTCAGTGGTGGATGCATGAGATCAAGAGCCCTGTGGACTTTTGGCTTTAGTTCTTCTGTTGGGCATTACAAGTGAGCAAAGGAAACTGATTGCAATAGCGCAATGAGGAGACAGTATCAGCCTTGGTTTCCGATGGCTCCTCTGTCCCTGCTTTCTCCAGGCCTCGTTGTTTCCATGAGTTTTCTGGATAGCCTTTTACCATCCCCCTCCTGATATTCCTGACTTGATCCAACAGTGTTTCTCTTTCTTGCAGTCAAGACATTTTAGATTCAAATAAGCTGGTTCCAAAATATTTATAAAGCAAATCCCACAACTATTTTAGCTTTAGTCACTTCTCATCTCTTCTTTCACCTCCTAAGGAGCTTTATAATGAATTTCTTCATTAGCTACAAGTGCATGGCTATTTTTAATGCCCCCTCAAAAGTCAGTGCACTCACCTCTCTGTCATTATGTCCACATTCATGCTTTTTCAACCTGCATGGATATGCTTCGCATTGAGCTTGAAACCCATTTACTCATTGATTCAATGAATTGCTCATCAGGCAGAGCACGGGTGATTGTGCTTTCTTATTTTGGTGAGAAAGTAGAGGCAATGGGGAAAGAAATTGCTTGTATTCGCAGCCATCAAATCAGCAACACGTCTGTATCAGTGTTCACATAGTCAGTCTTTCTTCCTGCCCCATCCAAAACAACAAAGCAACATTTCTCCAGAGCTCTTTTCCTCTTTACTTTGTTTTCCTTTTTTACTACTATGGGGTGTGCATGTGTGTGTTGGTGTGTAGTTTTCCCTGTTCCTCCCAGAAGAATGTGAGCTTCATTCAAGCAGGAGCTTTGTATATCACTTCCTAAGACAATGCCTGGAAGTTGGTAAATGCTCAGGAGAGATTTGCAGAGTGAATGAAGACACCGTTCAGAGATGCAGTGGAATAAGACAGGTGGAGTCTATGCCTTTGTCTGGAGGAAAGACACAGTAGAGTTGGATAAGTTCTCTATGGGGGCACATACAAGTGGCAATCATCACAGACTTAAGAGAGGTGTGGAGATATATCCAAGAAAGTTTCCTAGCAAAAATGAGATGGTCAAGCTGCAATCTGCAAAGTCAGCATTGCCCAAGATATTCATTGACTTTGACTACATAATGAACTACCTCAAAACTCAGTGGCCTAAGATAACATGTGTCCTCAGATTGGCTGGGGGTCAGCTAGTCAGCTAACATAGGCTGGGTTCTGCTTGGCAGCTCTGCTTTAAGCTACAGATCCAACTGACACTGTCACCCTTCTAAGATTGGGGCTTCTCTTCTGCACATGGGTTCATTCTGGGTCACAGAGTGAAGGGGAAGCAGCCACCCAGGAGAAATTTTGCTTGGAGTGATGACAGAGGCTCAGGAGTGTAGGTGGAAACCTTCAAAACCTCTGAAGGCCTTGGCTTGGATGCTATCACATCCACCCACACACAATTGACCAAAGCAACTCACCTGTTCGTGACCAAGAGTCAGAAAAATACACTTTGCTCATACTGGTGCCATTGCCCACATATGAATAAAGGGAGGGATGAAGAACTGGACCAGCAAAGCAATCTGCTGTGGCTAGGCTCAGAGAGGGAAGAGGGCTGCAGGCAATGTTCCAACAGAAGGTGGCAAGTCCAAGAAACAGAGAGTTGTCTAGAAAGACAGAAGCTCGCGGAGGTTAAGGAGACAGCAGGGCTAGATGATGACAGAGGTGATGACAGTGGCCGGATCCCACAGGCCCCTGAGTCATAATGAGTTTGGGCTAGTGTCTAAAACCAATGGGGAGCTGCTCATATCCTTATTTCAGAAAAACGATCCTTGCTTCCAGGGTAAGAGTGGATTGGAGAAGGCAAAATAAAAGGTAGGTAGGCGAAGAGGAGGTCAGGGCTGTGGTGCAGGGAAGTGGAAACAGATCATCTATTGAGCCATCATGGAACGACCCAGTCCAAGAGCAGGTGGAATGTGGTCTTCATTCCAAAAGAACAGAAAAGAAGCTATTAACATAAGGGGTCACCAAATGCGCAGCTAGTAAGTTGTTACATGAATTCTCAATTACACAAAGAGTACAGAAATTAATGGGTACATTTGTGCATAGTTTTCCAAGGCTTACATGCACAAAACTTTCATTCTTAAAATTTCCCATGAAACTTTTGTTTTCTTGTCCTCTTTGGAAAATATTATAAGTGGTCTTCCTAGCCCCAGAAAAGTTGTCATACTAAGTAAGTCCCCACAGAAGCCTGAGTCACTGCCTCCAAATTATACTACTCCAGCACAGGCAGGAACACAGAGGACTCTACACCCAAACCTCATCCACAGCCAGAGTAAACAGCTCAGTCATCCAGTGACTAAAGGTCAATGTTTCTAGACTTTCTCATATGAGCAGCTGGAGAGAAATTTTATTAAAAACTGTCACCCACACAAAACTCACTCAAATTATGGGGAGAAATGCACTTAGGAAAAAAGCATTCACTTTTTTATATGTGTTTCCTTTGGTATCAAGTTAATAATAAATAATTAATGCTTTAAGGTGATAATTCATATCTGGCTGTGGATGTTCCTATGAGCTGAGATCCAAAGGAGAAAAGGTGACATATGGCAAGCCTGGTGATGCGGTGGCATGGGAGGAGCCTGGAACAGGAGTGGGGAACCAGACTCGGCTCTGGATTTGCTGTGTGACCGTGGAAGTCATTAACTTCTCTGGGTCCAGCTCTTCCTCAAGAGGATTCATGTAGTGATTCCTAACACATTAGAAAATGGTTTGTTTGGCAGCGGTTCTCAGCCAAGTAAGGTTTATAGAGGTGGACAAATGAGACTTTAGGGGGAAAATGACTTAGGAAAAGTCTACAAGAGATTCTGATCCTTTTTATCCTGTTTCTCTCCCCAACAAACACAAATACACACATACATACATATACACATACACACTCGTACACACATACACTCATACCTACACGCACGTAACAGGGAATACATGCAGTTCCTGTTAAATCTCTGACATTACTTGGCTCTGACATTCTTTGATTTCAGCACTCTCCCTTTCAAATCCAGGCCTTGCTCTCAAATCAATTTAGACCTTATTCTAATTCAGAGCCATTCAGACCATGCCATTCCACATTTTAAAACTGGAGAGATTAAATCAACCTCTTAAGTGAACTTTCTCATAGGCTGGTCACACAAACCCAGCCGTGACTGGGCAGAAGCCACTCTCTCATGCATGACTCTGGTAGGCGTTCTGCAGGGCCTCTCCTTAGAAAGGGAAAGGATCTGGAAAAGTAGGGGAGAGTGGGCAGGTGTTATTAATGAGAGGGGCTCTGTAAGGCCCTTCTATTTTCCTGAAATCCTAGAAAAGGTGAATAAACCTAAGAACAAGTCATATCTTTTTAAGCCAGGATCATCCAGTTTCAAGTTACTCTCTCTGTTTATTTCCTCTCATTATTTCCTAAATTTAATGGTCTTACTTAAGTACATCAGCCAGCACTGTCAATGCTTCAAAAAGCATTAATGGAAAGGTTGGAAGTTCATAATTGGTCCATTCTTAAAGGTGAGATGGTTTCTTTTTTCTTATAAGGAACACGGAAGAGAGTAGAGGCTGCTAATTTTAGCTACCTTTCTCCTCAAGGATATCCACCCAAACTCAGAAGAGCTGGCTTATACATTAATTAAGACAGAAATCCCCTCACGTACCATGCAATAATGTAACTTGGAGGAGGCAGACCCATGGCTTCCCTTAGGTGATTTCTCAGAGATTGAGGGGTTCACATGTAAGAAAGCCTTTGATAAAATGTAAACAAATGTCTACATCATCTGAACCTCACCCCAATATTTAATGGGAATTTCTCAACCATAGATACATCTATTTGAGCCAAAAATAGAGAACAGTGTGCAAAGTACACACACGCATGCACTTGCATACTCTATTTCCTTTCACGTTTTAATGCACACTGGTCAAGGACGTATTGGGAAGGAGGAAGGAAGGGATATTTTTCAGGAATGTCCAAGTTGATATTTGATGCAAAGAAGTGCAATAAATCTATGCAAAATATCCATATTTGAAATAAAAACACTTTCATTAGCTTAATCTAATATTTTCTCATCTCTTGAGACAAATGTGAAAGTTGACTCTAAAAATCAAATATATAACGGCTCTGAAAAACTGCACACCCAGCTACCCAACTAGAGAATTTCCATAGGTAATGCAAAATGGTTATAGGAACATTATTCACAATATTAGACGTCTCCGGCTAACTCAAGTCAATTGCATAAATTTGTCCTTGGTTGGTACTTTCTAAAAGAACTTTTGGAATCTCTATTCATGCACATTATTATTGCTCTGCTACTTACAGAGCCCTAAGTGAATTCAAACTGGTTAAGAAATCATTTCACTTCTATAGTCTTCATGTTCTTTAGGTAAATCAGAGGAGAAACTCAGAGAGCATTTAATTCGTAGATAGAAAAAATAGTGAAACTCTGCATCAGCCACCCTCAAGGAGTCTTTTATAAGAAACAAGATTTGGGAGTTAATTCTATCAGTCATGGAAAACCTACATTTAGGGAATGCCACCAAACACACCAATAAGTCACTTCTCAGGCTCTTTCTTAATTGCAAGAACAAAGGGCCTCTTCAGATCCTTCCTCAGTTCCTTTACATAGGCATCAGTGATCTGTTGACACTGAACTCTTACTTTAAGTTTGAAGGAATCTATTTTGAAGACCCTGAAAAAAAGCTTTGTCTAAATCACTTGCCTTCTTTAGCTTACTCCAAGTCAGTGGAATGAACTCTAGCAATGACAGAAAGACCATAGGGCCTAGAGCTGGTTGAATACCCAAATAGCATTAATTTTGTTTTCATTATGAGGCACACAGAGAGTATTTTTCTTTGAGATATGAGCTCCAGTTACAAAACAGCCTGCAGATTAGAGCCACTCTGACTGCAAGTGAGCAATGGAGGCCCTTACTTTAAGGCAACTGAGACTCCTTGAAATCCCTGCCTGAAGAGCACTTTCTAGCATGGAACCATCACCGTAGGAATCCTCCCCTCTGATGAATGTTCTATGGCTTTCATATTGGGACATTTACATCCTGAGCCCCCTCATTATATACTGAAACAGTTGGGGATGAAGGGCAAATGTGACTTTGTACTCAGTAAATACAACATTTAATATAAAAAGAAACTCAACCCTGTGAAATGAATTGGAAAGACAACTGTTCAGGTCTCATTCTGCAGCTAAGCCTTGCAACAGGAGCTAAACTGTAACATCTTTTAAAGTGTCCTCATGGGATCCATATGTGAAGACTGCTAAAACTGTTAACGTACCCAATTAGGTTTTAATTTATCTTAGTTTCCTCAGTCCTGCCATTAAAAGTCACACCATAGAGCCATCAAGCCTAGCATTACCAGCCTCACAGTTTTGTCAGGTGCTGCCCAGTGAGTCGAACTATACACAAGCTGCAGAAACTGGACCTTAATTCAAGCTAAGAAATGTTTAAATGGGTCAGGAGCATTTACCCTGGACATCTGTTTGACGCATAACCTAAGGATATTTAAACGTCTCTTAACAAAACAAATAAGGTTTCCACATTCCCAAGGACAAAAACCATTTAATCTACTTATGCAGCTCTTTCAAGAATGTAATATTTTGGCAGGACATGTATGTCAGTGAAGCAACAAGCAATGAGATTTATAGAGGCTAATTTATGTTTTAGTCTGTTAAGACATATTGCAGGTAGTCATGCTCGCTATGGGTAGCATTTTCCCTCCTGCATACTCATATTGTTTCAGTTTATTATAGCAGCATGCCTTGTGAGATCATGGGTTGCTGAGCACACGCATATGGCTGCACCATTTATTATGGGAAGAATCAACACCTTTAGTGAGGTCACTTATTTCCCTTTGGGTGCTCATACTGTAGGTGATGAAATCATGTATTTATCTACAACTTATTAGATTCATTTGATTAACTAGGGATCAATTTTTGCTTAACCAACTGTGCAGGTTGCTGGGTAGGAAGTTTCTTGGTACACTGCTGTGGTGTTTCAAAACAGCAGTTAAAATAATTATCTTAATATGGGACCACTGGGTCATTCTCAAACATATGTTGGAGACGCGCTGAAGACAGTGCTTAGAACTAAAAATACCAAACACATGGAAAAGTCGTTGGGCTTTTAAGGCACTGTGGCTTCTTTATGAATTGGGAATGGCACAGTAAATGTGTGGGATCGCTCAGGCCTGCAGCGAGCCTTTCCTGCCATCAGTGAACTTGCGACCTTATCTCCTTGGAGGGCTGTTAAAGTGAAGTCAGAGGGCAGAGGAGTTATTTGCAAGTACCCTTTTCACTTGTGTGGTCTGAAGGACTAACAGATTTATCCAAAAGATGGACAGAGGGAGCAGAGTTGAAGAAGCAGCTGGCTAATCCAACATGCAGCTCAAAACGCAAAACCCAAACAAGGGCCAGAGTTGCCATTTGGCTTTGTAGGGGCCAGTCATGTTCTGAAAAGCAATTTTCCCCTATTGTGTAGGCTGTCGGCAAAGGGAGACCCTAGATATCCTTATATGGCAATGTGTCACCAAGGTAAAGATGAGGTCCTTCTGCCACATGCTGGGGCCCACAGGGGCACTTCATTTGCAACTGTGAAGACAAGAAGGGCAAAACAGGCCCCTGGGCAATTAGATCATTGGAGTCAACTCCCTGACTGACCATCCAGAGGGTCCGGAACTGATGGATTGGAAATATTTGTCCAGATTTCTTTACCTAATTGAAAAGATGACAGATTTGAGCAAAAGCTGGGATAGACAGAGAAGGTGCTGAGGAATTAAACAGAAGGCAAATAATTCAGGGGAGGAGAAAGCTATGTAAGTAGAGCATTCTCTGCCTCCCCAGATTCAGTGCACTTTACACAGAATTCCAACTGGATACTTCCTAACTTTCACCCTTTACACCCAAAATACATTGACATTGATATTAAATACATTATGATCTAAGAGATATTACTTTCACAATGGAGAAAATTGGGAAAGGCTTATTGGCACTTTTGCCGTTAAAGAGATAATTCTTAAGATGTGAAATTACAAAGTAGAATGCAAACCCAGCAAAGATGGGGTAGAACAGCATCATCTCTGAGGTCAGGATGTGCCTAGACTCTGATTTCTGAGTTTAATTTAATCCCTGACTACCGAAAAGGAACCAGAGAAACAAGAACAAACCAAACCCAAACCCAGCAGAAGAAAAGAAATAACAAAGATCACAGCAGAACTAAATAAAATTGAAACAAAAAGTATACAAAAAAAAAAAAAAAAAGGAAAAGCTGGTTCTTTGAAAAGATAAACAAAATTGATAGACCATTAGTGAGATTAACCAATAAAAGAAGAGAGAAGATCCAAATAAGCTCAGTTAAAAATGAA
Organism: Rhinopithecus bieti; assembly: GCF_001698545.2. Lineage (NCBI taxonomy): Eukaryota > Metazoa > Chordata > Mammalia > Primates > Cercopithecidae > Rhinopithecus > Rhinopithecus bieti. Next base: position 885,190 of record NW_016806124.1, read on the forward strand.
ACTGGAGATATTACAACCGATGCCATAGAAATGCAAAAGATCATTCAAGGCTACTCTGAATACCTTTATGCACACAAACTAGAAAACCTAGAGAAGATGGATAAATTCCTGGAAATATAAAACCCTCCTAGCTTAAATCAAGAAGAAATAAAAACTGTGAGAAAACCAATAACAAGTATTGAGATTGAAATAAGAATTATAAAATTGCCAACCAAAAAAAGATCCAGGATGAGATGGATTCACAGCTGAATTCTATCAGACATTCAAAAAAGAATTGGCACCAATCTTACTGAAATTATTCCAAAAGATAGAGAAAAAGGGAATCATCCCTGAATCATTCTATGAAGTAAGTGCCACCCTAATACCAAAAACAGGAAAGGACATAACAAAAAAGTTACAGACCAATATCCCTGATGAACATAGATGCAAAAATCTTCAACAAAATACTAGCTAGCCAAATCCAAGAGCATATCAAAAAGATAAAACACCATGACCAGGTAGGTGTTTTACGACAGACACAGGAATAATTTAACATACACAAGTCAGTAAACATGATACATCACATAAAGAGAATTAAAAACAAAAATCAGAGATCATCTCAATAGATGCTGAAAAAGCACTGGACAAAATTCAACATCCCTTTATGATTAAAACTCTCAGCAAAATTGGCATAGAAGGGACATACTTCAAAAGCCATCTATGACAAACCCACAGCCAACATTATACTAAATGGTGAAAAGTTGAAAGCATTCTCCCTAAGAAATGGAACAAGACAAGGATACCCACTTTCACTGCTTATGTAGCATGGGAAGTCCTAGCCAGAGCAATCAGACAAGAGAAAGAAATAAAGGGCATCCAATCTGGTAAAGAGGAAGACAAACCATCACTGTTCACCAATAATGTGATCATATACCTAGAAAACCCTAAAGACGCATCCTTAAAGCTCCTAGATCTGATAAATGAATTCAGTAAAGTTTCAGGATACAAAATCAATGTACACAAACCAGTAGCACTACTGTGCACCAACAACCACCAAGGTGAGAAACAAATCAAGAACTCAATCCCTTTTATAACAGCTGCAAAAAAAGTAAAATACTTAGAAACACACCTAACCAAGGAGGTGAAAAATCTATACAAGGAAAACTACAAAACACTGCTGAAAGTAATCATAGACAACACAAACAAATGGAAACACATCCCATGCTCATGAATAGGTAGAATCAATATTGTGAAAATGACCATACTGCCAAAAGCAATCTAGGAATTAAATGCAATTCTCATCTACCATCATCATTCGTCACAGGCCTAGACAAAACAATCCTGAAATTCATATGCAACCAAAAAAGAGCCCACATAGCCAAAGCAATACTAAGCAAATGAACAAATCTGGAGGCATCATATTACCCAACTTCAAACTATACTACAAAGCTATAGTTACCAAAACAGCATGGTACTGGTATAAAAAAAGGCTCATAGAACAATGGAACAGAATACAGAACTGAGAAATAAAGCCAAATATTAATACTTACAGTGAACTAATCTTTGGCAATGCAGACAAAAACATAAAGTGGGGAAAGGACAATCTATTCAACAAATGGTCTGGGATAATTGGCTAGCCACATGTGGAAGAATGAAACTAAATGCTCATCTCTCACCTTATACAAAAATCAACTCAACTCAAGATGGATCAAAGACTTAAATCTAATACCTGAATCCATAAAATTTTAGAAGATAACATTGGAAAAACCCTTCTAGACATTGGCTTAAGCAAAGACTTCATGTCCAAGAACTCAAAAGCAAATGCAACAAAAACAAAGACAAATAGATGGGACTTAATTAAACTAAAATGCTCTTGCACAGCAAAAGAAATAATCAGCAAGTTAACAGACAGTGCACAGAGTGGGAGAGAATCTTCACAATCTATAAATCTGACAGAAGACTAATATCCAGAATCTACAAAGAACTCAAACAAATCAGCAAGAAAAAACAATCCCATCAAAAAGTGGGCAAAGCACGTGAATAGACAGTTCTCAAAAGCAGATATACAAATGGCCATGGAACATACGAAAAAATGCTCAACATCACTAATTATCAGTAAAACGTAAATTGAAAGCACAATGAGACACCATCTTACCCCTGCAAGAATGGACATAATTTAAAAAAAAAAAATAGATGTTGGCATGGATGTGGTGAAAGGTGAACACTTTCATACTGCTGGTGGAAATGTAGACCAGTATAAGCACCAGGAAAAACAGTATGGAGATTCCCTAAACAGCTAAAAGTAGAACTACTATTTGATCCAACAATCCCACTATTGGCTATCTACCCAGAGGAAAATAAGTCATTATATGAAAAAGACACTTGCACATGCAGTATATAGCAGCACAATTCTCAACTGCAAAAATACAAACCACCCATCAATCAACAACTGGATGAAGAAAATGTGGTATGTATACACCACGGAATACTACTCAGCCATAAAAAAAAGATTGAAATAATGACATTTGCAGTGACCTGGATGGAATCGGAGACCGTTATTTTAAGTGGAGTAACTCAGGAATGGAAAACCAAATACCATATGATCTCACTTTTAAATGGAAGCTAAGTTGTGAGGATGAAAAGACATAAGAATGATATAACGGATTTTGGCAACTCAGTGGGAAGGATGGGAGGAGTGCAAGGGATAAAAGACTACACACTGAGTGCAGTATACACTGCTCAGATGTTGGGTGCACCAGAATCTCAGAATTACCACTAAATAACTTAATTATGTAACCAAACCACCTTTTCCCAAAAAACTATTGAAGTAAAAAATTAAGGCTGGGCACAGTGGCTCATGCCTGTAATCCCAGCACTTTGGGAGACTGAGGCAGGCTGATTGCCTGAGGTCAGGAGTTCAAGGCCAGTCTGGTCAACATGGTGAAACTAAAAAGATTTTTTTAAATTAGCCAGGTGTGGTGGTGTGTGCCTGTAATCTCAGCTACTCGGGAGACTGAGGCATGTGAATTGCTTGAACCAGAGAAGTGGAGCCAAGATTGCCCCACTGCACTCCAGCCTGAGTGAGAGAGCGAGACTCTGTCTCAAAAAAAAAAGAAGAAATATAATGTGTTACATATGTAATTTTGAAATATTTATACACATTCAAAAAGTTTTTAAAAAACAGGTAAAGTTAATATTAATAATACATTTTACTTAATCCAATATATGTACACTTGTCATTCATATAAGCAATATGAAAAACTACTAGTGAGATATACTGCTCTTTTCGTATTAAGTATTTGAAATCCTGAGTATAGTTTATAACATATCTCCGTTCAAAGTAGCCATATTTCAAGTGCTCAGTGGTCACATGGGGCTTGTGTCTGCTGTACTGGACAGTCCAGGTCTGGGATTTAAGGCTGGTATGGCATAGAGAAAATGACTCTTAAATTATCTGTGGGGCAAATAGTAGGGCAAAGTAATGTTAGCCCCATATTACAGAGAAAATCCTGGGATTGTCTGTGACAAAGCTGAGCCCAACATTGCAGCTGACTTTATCACCACCTCAAATACGTGTCTGCTGGGGTCCAGCTGTCAGTCTCCTCCCTTCTGAAAGGAAGCTGAAGCATAGGTGCTCAGAACGTTCACCCTGGCATCAAACTACTGAGTTCAAGTTGTGATTAGTGCTGATCCATTTTTGGCAAGTATTTATCTTCCATGTATTTCATTTCCACTTCTGTAGAAGTGGTATGATAGTACCAACTTCACAAGGTTGTCTTAGGGGTTTAACTGAGGTTATGCTATAAAGCAATCACTTAGCATACTGATTGTAAGTATATTGAAAGAAAGAGCTATTAATGTACAATATTAAAATAAAAGCTATCCATGGTAGTCATAGAGCCATCACCAAATGTTTTCATCTTTCTTCCTTCTAAGCACAGAGTAGGATAGTGTTTCTTTGCCCCACTAAAGTTAGGTGTGGTCATTGACTTATTTTGGACAATGAATTGTGAGTGGAGTTGTGTGTCACTCCCAGGTGGAATCACTCATTTGCAACAAGCTCTACCACAGCGATGAGGCATGCTCCAGAGAGTAGCTGCTGCATCAGGCTGGGTACCAGAGCAAGATCCATAATGGACATAAAACATGAGAAAAACATAAGGTGTATCGCAAGCCATGACAATTTGGGAAATACTCCTTGCTGCAGCGTTATTTAGTCATCCTACATGATACATCATCTTAATTGACGCTTGCTTTAGGGATTCATGAAGTTAACTAATTCCTCCCACCCTCTCTAACATACTGACTGATGCCCATAGGTTCAGAATGCAGAGATTTAGACAACTACTCTCTAATACCCGAGGCCCCCTACATCCATCTCACAAGTATTGGTTGTGCTTATTTCCAAGTAGTTTATACTACGTAGTCATTATTAAGTTTAATTAAATATGGCATACATTGATGAAATTTGAGTGGGAAAAGAAAATGAGCATTGTATCTACGAACAGTTGAATGTTCTGAAGAGACTAAATAAAGTTGAACTGTCAAAATAACTTGAATTAAGTATGCCAGAAACAAAGTTGGGGTGGTATACGTATTGTACAAAATACAAGATGATTCTGCACTCTGATGTCTTTGCACACAGCTTTCAATTCTTGCTTTGCTTTAGAGAAACCCAAACTGGAAATTGCAGAAGATATATTATTGGTGTGGTTTTTTCAAGAAACACAAAGTAGAACTTCAATCGGCTACCACCCATTCAAAGTAAATGTTGGCCTTACATCAAAAGATTGGAAAATAATTGCATAGTTTCATGCCTTATGTTAAAGGAAAATGTTAAAAGTGTGTATGCATCATTTTTATGACCACTCTCCCAAAATTAATCAAACATTTGGAAGAGCCAATTAAAAACTAGTCCTACTTACATGGAATGAGAGGTGATCTTAGGTACTGTGTATTTCTTTTGTTTTAGATTTTTATTTGCATAATATACTTTTGGGAAAACATGATACGAAAAAAAATGTTGTTGTTGTCGTTGTGATGACTTGGGTTAAAAAAAAAATACTCCTGGTTAACAAAATGATTCCACGAAAACTTCATTTAACTCATCCCCTTCCTGAGATAATCCACACATACCACCCACCCCAACCTTTACTCTTTGGGAATAAACTTACCTGTGCCTAACAATTGTAGTCATGCAGCCAAGCTCAAAAACAAGAAAGAGGAGGTACAGGCATTTCTCATTATCTTCCCATAAGCCCCAGAAACAGGCTCTTCTTCTGACTATACTTATAATACCTAACATGGATCCCACAGAGCCCCACCAACTACTTTCAGCTGTTTCCCAGCGATGAAATGTTTCAGACATATGGTCACAGAGATTAATATCTGTGCAGACCAGTTTTGAAACAGCCCAGAAATATTTTGGGAACATGTGGCATTAGACAAATGTAAATTCTGAACCTGACTTTTTCCTCCATGTGCCTCTCCCTTCCACACCTGGACTTTCAGAGTGAGTCACACAGAAGACTCGGGAATTGAAGACAAAGAACTGGGTATGAGCACATATTTAGATTCTGGGCCACTGGACAAAAACTTCAGGAGGGGCTGTTAATCTTATTGAATCACCAGAGGAAGTGGGCTCCAGTTCTTTTGGTGGTCTCCCTAAAATAAAAGGCCTACTTGGATAGTTTGGGGCTTGTGTTCTTGGGGTTGTCTCATGGAATGAGAGTCATATCAAACTTTCTTCTAGTTTCTCCCACCCTCAGAAAACAACAAGGTATGGGTTGGTATCTAATAGCTCCTTGAGCTATTTCTCTCTTTCTCAAACACTAAATTGTCCTGATTTCTATGACATTAACCTGAAGATGATCCTTGTGAGTAAAGAGGAAAAAAAATCAAATGCATAGAACATGGAGGATTTTCATGGCTGTCCTACAAACAGCTTACAGAAGTTTCACACAGATTCACTCCTCCAAAAACACTATTTTAAAATGGTTTCAATTGTGGTTAGCAAATAAGTGCTTTGTGTTTTGTAGAAGCACAGGCCAGAAACAATTGGTAAGTCAGAGGTGGCGTTTCCAGTTTAGTTCTTGAAAGTTTGAGATTTATTACCTAGAATTAAAAATTATTTCTATCCTGAGGAAGGACATATGGCTTTCAGGCAGCACATAAAGGCAGACACACACACACACACACACACAACACACACACCCCACACAATTGGCTTGAATTGAGAGAGAAATTATCTTATAATGAAAGATGGCCAGTTATGCTGATTTTTTAAAAAGTTTGGTTTAACAAATCCATCTTGTTTTGCAAGACTGGACATGTACTGTCATGAGCTTTGAGCTATTAAAGAAAGTAGAAAATGTAATAAAGTGAAGCCCTAATACAAAATTAGGAAAATTTTATTTTCAGAGAAAAGAAGACAAAAGAAGATGACTTCCTCGCCGTTTCCCAACCATAGTGAATTATTTAATAAGGGCTCGTCCTTGTTAGGACAGCTTGACCATTACTTTGCCATAAAACGTTGCAATGTGTACAAGTTAAGAGTGCCAGCAGAAGAGAACAGTAGACTTGGATTGTTTTTGATCTCCAGAGTAGGGAATAGATAAGCAGACCTTTCTCAGTTTGCACCCTCAAATATTCCAGGTTTTCCTTAAAAGAAATGGAGTAGAAACAAAGGAGTTCTTTTTTTCTTGCTGCAATTCTTCCAAAACATGGTGAAATTCTTAAGACATACTTTTCTATTCACCTTCCAATGATGCGAAGACCCAGCTGCGAAAAGAGCCAGAGACACAATAAACAAAAAGTTATGTAATTCTGCAATTTCCTTGCGAAAGAACTATAAAATAAGTTACCCCAAACCTAAAAAGACTCACCAGTATTAATAAGCTCAAGCTAATCAGCCAGATTCTCTCATTGATTAAATTCCTATGCCCAGGGCATAGAAAACACCATCGTGTTCTCAGGCAACTAACCCAAACATTTTACTTAGAAAGTAGACTTCTAGGTAACACCCGTTGAGAAAATCATTTGCGTCCCTATAATCTTATTTCAGGAGAAATATTAAAAATTTGACAAATATTCAAGAAGCACCTTTTAGCTAGAACTCAGGAACTAATGAGAGTCAACCGAAAGCAGTAAGAGAGATGGTGCTTTAGGGAGATGGTGAGCAAGAATTTCTTTTTTAAGCCTTTCTGTTTTTTTCATTCATGAAAGAACACCCAGAAGGACAAGAAAGATTTAAGGTTTAAAGCGATGTTAGTCAAAGCTCTTTGAAAATATAGTTTGTCCATAAATGTTTTCCCAACAAGCTCACCCAAGTTTATTTTCTGTGGTTTTATTTATCTTTCATAATAGCATCAATGCTATTGGTCTTATTCAACAAAAGAGAAATATAAATTTTTTGAAGAGTTGATCTTTCCTTAAAAAATTCATCCACTTAGCTGAAAAACAACTTAGCTGCTATGATGATTAGATTTATCTATTATGTTTGTTATCTGATACTTCATAAGCTGAATCTTGCCCCAGAGAGAGAGCTTAGAATCTGATTGGGAAATAAAATAATCTTACTGATCTCTTTTGTTTAAAATGAAAAGCAACTTTGTCCATCTAGAAAAAATACATGTTTATTGTAGCAAATTGAAAATATATAGATAAGTCAGGAAAACTGTTAGCATTACTGCAACTTCCATTATATACAGTTATTGTGGACATTTCAATATAAATCTTTACAGAATATAGCATAAATAGATCAATTTAATCGGCTTGAAATGAAAAATTGTTTTATAACCTGTGATATTTTTTCCTTCATATTTCATAAACATTTTTATTTTCTATAATATATGATATATAACATATAATTCTGATGTCTTTACAAAATTTCATCATGTAATTGTAATCCTCTATTATTAGATATATAATGTTTTTGAGGGTTATCTTCCAGTATAAACAGAATTGTGATGAGCAAATTTACAGATACAACTTCTGCAGACTACTCCAATAGACTTAATCCCTAAAACAGAGTTCTTGTGCCTAGAACTTTTTTAAGATTTTGATATATATTGCCAAATTGCTCTCCAAAATTTGTATGAATGTACACTACACAATAGAGTATCAGGGTGCCCATTTCCTTGGAGTTTGTTGATACTGAGTGTTACACACTGTCCTTGTCCATCCCTGCTGCTATTAAAAACATACCCAGACTGGGTAATTTATAAATAATGGAATTTATTTCTCACAGTTTTAGAGGTTGACCAGTCCAAGATCAAAGCACTGGCAGATCTGGTGTCTGGTGATGGCTGCTCTCTGTTTTCAAGATGGCAACTTCTTGTTATGTCCTCACACGGCAGAAAGGACAAAAGAGACGAACACTATGCCCTCACGTGGCAGAAGACATGGAAAAGCCAGGCAGCTCTCTGATTCCTCTTTTATACCCATATTAATCCCATTTATAAGGGCAAAGCCCTCACGGCCTAATCACTTCCCAAAGACCACACCACTTAATATCATCGCCTTGGGATTTAAGTTCCAATATATGAATTTTAGAGGGTCATAGACATTCAAACCATAATACACACATTCTGATCTTTACCAAATTAACAGGTGGAAAGATATTTTACTGTTCTTGTACTGGGTCATTTCTGGTTTTTTTTTCCTTTGAGAATTGCCCTATCGTGTCTTTTCTGTGGTTGAAATTCACAAAAATTTTTGAACACTATCATGCAAATAAGTGATGCAAAAATACATCCAGGTAGCACTGATACTGTTTATCTACTAGACAAACTACCTGAACTCAGGTATTTAAGTTAATTGCCACCTTAAGTGTAGAAAGCAAGTATAATAAGAATAGAGGTGAGAAAACTAGGGTATGGCATTAGTGCTTATAACTACACCTGCAATGAAAGAGAAGTGAGGTATTTTGGCATAAAAGATACCTTTAAACTTTCTTTAGTTATCCTTCCTCATTGATCTGTCAAATCAAGCAATCTAAGCTGTCTGCTCTCTGGAACTAGTGAAATAAAAGGTTATGAGGAGAGAATAACAGTGCTGAAGAAAAATTCACACTTAAAAACTAGCATTTAAAATTTTGATTTTAGATCCATTACGGCAGAAACACTCTGGAGATGCATCCTGAAATCAGAGAAAAGAATGACTCTTTTTTCTACGGTCTCTGACTGCGTGCTGAGGCTGCTGGTGAGAAACTACAATGGGGCAACCACAATCTTTAAACACATAAATATTCCTACAGCATCCATTTCTTCTTAATTTTATCTACTGGATAAATAAATTCAGAGGGAATAAGACAGTGAGAGAGAAATGCAGACATTAAAAAAATGACACAACAGTGTAAAATTCCTTAATATCTGGAAATGCTTAAAGGACCACGTGGCATCGTTAGAAACATACAGGTTACAATGAGAGCTCCACAAACAAGATTTTGCAACATGTGAATATTACATGAATGTTCAAAATCATTTGCATTTGGTGATTCTGTGCACTAGAGATGGGTAGTGACATGTATATTAAAATAAAAAAACATGGTTGAGTTACATTTAGGCCTATTATATGCCCGGTACTTTACATTATCCCAAGAAAATCCTTCAAAACCCTACAAGGAATAGTAACTTTATTATTATTCCTACTTTACAGATTTCAAAAAAAAAACCACACAAACACAACTGAAGGATGGAAAGGGAACCTAAGAAGTAGATGCAGAACTTGAACTTATATACAGCTATCCATTGTCCTCAGTTCTCAGGCTAATGGTGTCAACAGAGAGGAAGCACCATGTCAATAAGTCCTTACACCTTTGTAAGTGGATCGTTGAACTTAAAAACAGATGAACAATGAAGAGCTTCATATCCACAAAGTAATACCATTTGCAAATAATGACATATTTATAACTGTCTAATAACCATTTTCTTTGATTTTAAAGTATTGCCAAAAAGACATACAATTCCTGCAAATGGTGTACCCCTAAATCTCTGAAGTCAGCAATACAGGAAAAATGTTAAAAAGTGATCAAGATTATTCATTTTGCTTCCTCTCTGCTAAATCAGTCACTGGGCTATTATGAGTGGATGGAAAAAACCTCGTAATCCTCAGGTGTGCCATTAAACTCATAAATTGCAAGATTTCTAGGACATTTTATATTACAGTTGACACTGCTCCATGGTATGTTCGGGGATATTTTCCAAGAGAAGCTACTCTCTGAACATTAAAATGACCTTTTCGCACTCTTAATGTTATAGAAAAATAAAATAAAACAGATTCAACTTCTTAATTATGCAGCTAAGTCCTACCCAAGCTTCAGTTGACTAAGAGTCCACCATTGCCTACTATGAAACCGGAGCCAAAGGCCAGTAACTCCTAGTTGCCAGTTATTTCTATCTGTCCTGTCTCTCTTTTATCCCTTATAGGCCTGGAGAGTCAGATTTCAGTTTTCAATTATATTAAGCTGAATTTTAAAAGAAAAGGAAAAAATGTGGCTAGAGTTTGCAAAGCTTATTTATTTATCTATCTAGAAATAATAGGTTTTTTCAATTGAGAAAACATATTTGAAATCTTTTTTGAGACAGAGTCTCACTCTGTTATTGAAATGTATTTTTCAAATGGGGTAAATACATGACACCTATCAGTCCTGGTACCCAATAACTCAAGATAATTTAAACATATTTTGAGGATAAAATGAAGGCTGTCATTTTTCATTGTACTAATAGAAATTCTCTGAACTATTAGACCAAGAGATACTCCTTCTTTCTAGAAATTCTTATAGTATAATTAGTGACATGCGAAATAGCTTTTGTTTAAATGCTGCTAAATATTCCCTTTTAACTAATACAGGTGTTCTCTCTTCAGCTAAATCACATAAACTCCTAATGTTAAGGAATATGCTTCCGAGTGTTGCAATACACCCTTAGCACCCACCTCCCTTACTGCCACCTGGTACCTTCTCCATGCTTGTCTGTCTGTTAAACAAGGCATGGCAGAGAAGTATTAAAATCTGCAAATGTTTTACAGTTTGAGAACCTTCCATCTTCCTGGCAAAAAAAAAAAAAAAAAAAAAAATCATTACTATAACTTTGGCCATTGCCGCATTTTAGATATAAATCTATTTGAAAGCTTCTTAGAGCAAGAGTCAGCAAACTTTTTTGTAAAGAGCAAGATAGTAAATATTTTAGGCTTTGGAAGCCATACAGTCTATGTTAGAACTACTCAACTCTGCCACTGCAACATGAAAACAGTACATAAACAGATGAGCAGGTATATATATATACTTTTTATTTACAAAATAAAACTTTATTTACAAAACTTTATTTAATAAAACTTTATTTACAAAAACAAGTGGCAGGCAAGATTTGACCCATAGATAGTAATTTACAGGCCCCTCTCCTAAAGTGTGAAAAAAAGAAAATGAACATTTTAAGTGATTTCTATTCAAGCAAGCTTTCTTCAAATTAGAAGATAGAAAAGCAAAAGCTAAGATCAATGAACCAGTCTGGTTCTTCAAAAGATTAACAAAATTAACATACCTTTAGCTAGATTGACTAAGAAATAAAAATGTCTCAAATTACTGAAATCTAAAATAAAATGGGGACATCACTACTAATTTTACAGAAACAAAAAAAGGTTATAAAAGAGCATTACAAAAAAGTATACACCAACAATGGCATAAACTAGGCGAAATGAACAAATTTCTAGAAACACCCAACCTACCAAGACTGATGCATGAATAAATAGAAAATCTTAATGGGCATATAACTCATATGGAAATTGAATCCGTAATCAAAAAACTACCAACAGAGAAATGCCCAGGGTCAGATGGTTTCACTAATGAATTCCATCAAACATTTAAAGAAGAATTAGCACTAATCTTTCTCTTCAAAAAACTCTACAAAACAATTGAAGAGGAAGAAATACTTTCTAACCTATTTTACGAGCTTAACATTACCTAGATACCAAAGCCAGGCAAAGACACTACAACAAAACCGTAGACAAATATCCCATATGAACATTCATGCAAAAATCCTCAACAAAATACTAGGAAACCAAATTCAGGAACATATTAAAAGGATTATACATCATGGCCAAGTGGGATTTATTCCTGGAAGGCAAGAATTGGTTCAACATATAAAAATCAATCAATGTAATTCCCCACATTAACAGAATAAAATAAAGAAACCACATAATTATCTCATTGATGCAGAAAAAGCAACTGACAAATTCAGTGCAAAAAACAACTCAATAAATCATTAACAAACAGAAATATCTTCACTGTAATATGGGCTATATATGGAAAATTCTCAGCCAATATTATACTCAGTGGTGAAAGATTTAAAGTTTTTCCTCTAAGATTTGGAACAAGACAAGGATGCCCACTTTGACCACTTATTTTCAACCAGGTATTGGAAATTCCAGCCAGAGCAATTTTAGGCAAGAAAAAGAAACAAAAAGCATCCAATTTAGAAAGGAAGAAGGAAAATTATGTCTGTTCACAGATTACATAATCTCATGTGTAGAAAGTCCTGAAGATTTCACCAAAAACAACAAACTTTATTCAACTAACAAAGAAACTCAGCAAAGTAGCAGAATATAAAATCGCTGCTGCACACAAATTAGTTGCTTTGCATGCATTAACAACAGACAGTAGCTCCCAAAAATTAAGAAAACAATTATTCTGTTTATAATAGCATCAAAAGGAATAAAATACTTAAGAATTGAAAGACTTGACCAGGAGTGGGGGCTCACGCCTATAATTCCAGTACTTTGGGAGGCCGAGGCAGGCAGATCATCTGAGGTCAGGAGTTTGAGATCAGCCCGACCAACATGGAGAAACCACGTCTCTACTAAGAATATAAAGTTAGCCAGGAGTGGTGGCGGATGCCTGTAATCCCAGCTGCTCAGGAGGCTGAGGCAGGAGAGTCACTTGATCCAGAGAAGCAGAGGTTGCAGTGAACCGAGATTGTGCCATTGCACTCCAGCCTGGACAACAAGACGGAAACTCCACAACCAAAAAAAAAAAAAAAATGAAAGATTTGTACACTGCAAACTATAAAACATTGCTAAAATAAATTTAATTAACTAGTTAATTAATTAAGACATAAATCATAAATAAATGGATATAAACATCTTTTGTTCATGGGTTGAAATGATATTGTGATGATAATACTTCTCAAAATAATCTACAAATCAATGCAATTTTTATCAGAATCCCAATGGCATTTTATGAAGAAATAAAATAATCCTAAAATGTACATGTAATTGCAAGAAATAGCCAAAACAATTTTGAAAAAGAATAACAAAGTTTGAGAACTCACATTTCCTCATCTCAAAACTTATGTCACAGATACATTAATCGAAATACTGTGATATTGGCATAAGAACAAACATATGAACAAATGAAAAACAATAAAAGCCCAGAAATAAATCCCTATACATGTGGTTAAGTGATTTTCACAAGGGAACCAAAACAATTTGATATAAAGAATTCTTTTTTTGAACAAATACAGCTGAGAAAACTGGATATCCCCATGGAAAGAGTGAATTTGAATTCTTACCTAACAAAATAGTTAAATATTAATTCAAACTGAATCAAATACCTAAATGTAAGAGCAAAAACTATAAAACCCTTAGAAGAAAACAGGAGAAAAGCCTCCTGACATAGGATTTGGCAAAGATTTCTAGTATATAACACCAAATGCCCAGACAACAAAATATAAAATTGATAAATTAGATTACATCAAATTTTAAAATGTCTGTGTATCAAAAGACAATATCAAAATGGTATAAAAATACCTATAGAATGTAAGAAAATATTTGTAAGTATGCATATGTGAACTACACTGATCTGATCACTATACATTATATGTATCAAAACATCACTATGTACCCCCTGTAAATATGTGCAATTATTACTTGTCAATTAAAAAATAAATTAGATTTTAAAAATTCAAAAATAACATAATGTAGCCTGAGTAATAAGAAAAAGAATAAAAAAGAGTGAGCAGAGTTTTAGAGAACTGTAAGACACCATCCAGCATAACACCATATGCGTAATAAGAGTAACAAAAGGAGAGTAGAGAAAGTAACAGAAAGAGTATCTGAAGAAATAATGGCTAAATTAGAAATCTCTAATTTAGAAATCCCTAAATTTTATTAAAAATCATTAATCTACACATCCAAGAAGCTCAGTGGACTCCACATAGAGTAAAGCTAAAGAGATCAGCACCTAGACAAACCAAATCAAACTGGCAAAAGACAAACACGAAGAGAGAATCTTAAAAGCAGTAAGAGAAAAGCAACTCAACTCATCATGACCAAGGACCCTTAATAAGATAAATAGCTGATTTCTCATGAAAGACTATGAAAGCCAGGGGACAATCAGATGACTTATTAAAAATGCTGTCAGTCAATAATTTTATACCTAACAAAACTATCCTTCAAAAATGAAAGAAATAAAGGCACTTCCAGATAAATAAAAACTGAAGGCATTTATAATTAGAACAACTGTCCAACAAGAAAAACTAAAGGAAATTCCTCAGATTGAAAGGTCACAAGACTGAAATTCAAATTCACATGAAAAAATGAAGAACACCAGCAAAGTTGCCTATCCAGGTAAATATAAGAGATAGTATAAATTTTCTTTGTAATTATTCTTTTCTATCTGATTTAAAATACAACTGCATAAAGCAATAATTAAAAATACATGTTGATGGCCACAAAGATATAAAGATACAATTTTTTACCATAACAGTATAAAAAAAAGGGGAATAGATCTGTATAAAATAATATTTTTGTTGTTTTTAAACATAGAATTAATATATGACACAGAAATTTCACTCTTAAGTATCTATTCAAAAGAATTTAAAGCAAAGACTCAAGCAGACACTTGTACCACAATGTTCATAGCAGCATTATCAACTAAAGCCAAAAGGTAGAAACAACTCAAATGTCCATCAACCAATAGGTGGATATACCAAACTTGACAGAAACTTATTGAAATAAAGTTGGCATTAATATGAAATAGATTGCTGTAAATTAATATGTTAATTGTAATCTTGAGCACAACCACAATTAAAATAACTCAAAAAATAGTAAAATAAATTATAAGAGAATTACAATGGTACACTAGAAATAATCTGGTATACAAGAAAAAGCAGGAATGGAGAAATGGAGGAACAAAATGATGTAAGAAATATAGAAAACAAACAGCAAAATGGAAAAAGTAAATCCTCTTTCATCAGTAATTATATTAAATGTAAATGGACAAAAAAAACTAATAAAGAGATTGGAATCTATGAGAGATTCATCTTAGATTCAAAGACAAATATATTGTAAGATTTTATTTTACTAAAGAAAGAATAGAAAAAGATATTCCATGCAAACAGTAACCAAAAGAAAGCTGAAGTGGCTATACTAAAATCAGACAAAATAGAATTTATGACCAAAGTTGTAATGAGAGGAAAAGAAGAAAATTTTGTAATGATAAAATTGTTAATCTGTCAAGAGGATATAGCAATTATAACATATATGCACCTAACTAAGTCCCAAAACACATGAAGCAAAACCTGACAGAATCAGAGGAATAGACAATTCAACAATATTAATTGGCCATTTTAATATGGGTTGATTGTCCCTTATTCAAAATGCTTTGGACCAGAAGTGTTTCAAGTTTCAGATTTTTTCAGGTTTTGGAATATTCACATTATTCTTACTGGTTGAGCATCACAAACCCAAAAGTATCAAAATTCACAATGCTCCAATGATCTCCTTTGAGCCTCATGTTAGTACTCAACAAGTTTCTAATTTTGAAGTAGTTCAGATTCTGGATTTTGGATTTGGGATGATCAACCTGTACTTCATTGTCAGTAATGCATATGCATAGAACAACCAGACAAAAAGTAGGAAAGAAAATAGAAGACTCAAATGACACTATGAACCAACTAGGCCTAACAGACATCTGTAGAACAATACACCCAGCAACACCAGAATATGGACCTAATAGACATCCATAGAACACCTCACCCAGCAACACCAGAATATACATTATTCTCAATTGCCCATGAAATATTCTCCAGAATATGTTATCTTAGGTCATAAAACAAGTCCTAAAACATTTAAAATAATTGAAATCACATAATGTATAGTCTTCAGCCACAAATGAATGAAATTAGATATCAAAGGCAAAAATTTAAAATATTTACAAATATGTGGAAATTAAACATTATTTCAAAGCAACGTCTTAGTCAAAGTCATTAGAATATACCAAAATATGAATAAAAAATAATATGCAAAAACTTATGAGATGCCATTAAAGCAATGCTAAGAGAAATTTACAGCTATAAACAACATTAAAATAGAAAAAAAGATCTCAAATCAATAATCAGCCTGCCACCAAAAAAAAAAAGAAAAAAACCTAGAAAGTAAGATGAAATTAAACCCAAAGCAAACAGAAGGAAGGAAAAAATAAAGATTAAGGCAGAAATAAATAAATAATTGGAAAACAAAATCAATAGATAAAATCAACAAAAATAAATATTGATTCTTTGAGAAGGTCAACAAAATTGATAAAACTTTAGCTGGACCAACCAAGAAAAAAAGTGACAGGATTACTAACATCACAAATGAAAGAGGAGATGACAAGAAAAGCTGTTGAGTCACAATCAAAAGTTTTCAACAAAACAAGCCCAGGCTTATTTAGCCAGGATTCCATGGCTTCAATGGTAAATTCAACTAAATATTTAAAGAATGAACACCAATCCTTCGCAAACTTTTTCAATATACAAAAGAGAGGAACAGGTGAGGCATGGTGGCTAACGCATGTAATCCCAGCACTTTGGGAGGCCAAGGTGGGCAGATCACAAGGTTATGAGATCAAGACCATCCTGGCTAACACGGTGAAACCCCATCTCTACTAAAATTACAAAAAATTATCCGGGCATGGTGACGGGCGCCTGCAGTCCCAGCTACTCGGGAGGCTGAGGCAGGAGAATGGCATGAACCTGGAAGGTGGAGCTTACAGTGAGCTGAGATCGTGCCACTGCACTCCAGCCTGGGTGACAGAGCCAGTAGCTCTTATGAATATACATGCAAAAAATACTCAAGAAAATGCTCACAAATTGAAATAAATACTTATATACCAGAAGCTCTTATGAATACATATGCAAAAAATACTCAAGAAAATGTTAACAAATTGAAAGAAAAACTTATATACAAGAGGCATGAAAAGAAAAATTTATATACCATTACCATGTGGGATTTATCCCAAGAGTGCAAAGTTCATTCAACATAAAAAAAAAAAAATCAGTCAGGGAAATATACCATTCTATTAGAATAAAAAAAAAAATCACATAAAGATTTCAACACACATAGTAAAACAAAATTGACAAAACCCAGCAATCTTTTATGATAAAAACTCTCAGCAAACTAGCAATAGAAGGAAACTGCCATAGCAACCTTATAAACAGCATCTACAAATACCTCATACAGCTACCATGATACTTTTTTTTTTTTTTTTTTTTTGGTCATTGCAGGGGTCAGAGTCTCGCTCTGTCTCCAAGGCTGGAGTGCAATGGTGCAATCTTGGCTCACTGCAACCTCCGCCTCCCGGATTCAAGCAATTGTTCTCCCTCAACCTCCTGAGTAGCTGGGATTACAGGTACACACCAGCACACCTGGCTAACTTTTTTTTGTGCTTTTAGTAGAAATAGGGTTTTACCATGTTGATCAGGCTGGTCTCGATCTCCTGACCTTAGGTGATCCACCCAACTTGGCCTCTCAAAGTGCTAGGATTACAGGCATGAGCCACTGTGACCGGCCAACATTATACTTAATAGTAAAAGCATTCCTCCTAAGATCAGGAATGAGACAAGGATAACCAATCTCATAGTTTGTATTCAACATTATATAGAAGTTCTATCTAATTAGGCAATAAAAAGAAATAAAAGTCATTTAACCTGGAAAGTAAGAATTAAACTAATCTGTATTGGCAGATGACAAGATATTATACATATGAAATCCTCAATAATTCACCGAAAAAACACAGCTATCAAAGCTAATAAATAATGTCAGCAAATTTGCAAGATTCAAGATCAACAAAAAATCAGTTAAATTTCTATACAATAACAATGAGCAATCAGAAAATAAAATAAAATAATATCATTTATAATAATATCAAAATTATAATATATTTAAGAGTAAATTTGACCAAAGAAGTATATTTACTGAAAACTACAGAACATTATTTAAAAAAATTTTTAAAGACATAAATAAATGAAAAGACATCCATATACATGGACTGGAAGACTCAATATTGTTAAGATGACAATATTCCCAAAATTGATATAAAGATTCAATACAAGCCCTATAAGAGTCCCAGTTTTTGTTTTCTCAGAAATTCCATATTTTTTGTGCAAACTCAAGAATAACCAAAATTATCTTTAAGAAGGTGAACAAAATTGAAAGACACCTATTGACTTCAAAACTCTCTAAAACTGCAAAATAAAACAGTGTGCTCCTGGCGTAAGCATAGACATACAAATCAATGGATTAGAATTAAGCTTCCAAAAATAAACCCATATATTATTGGTCAATTGATTGTCAATAATAGAGTCAATTCAATTTGGAAAAGAATCATCTTTTCAACAAATAATGCTAGGATAACTGGATATCCACATGCAAAATAATAAATTTGAATGCTACCTAATGCCACATACAAAAATGAATACAAAGTTGATATAGGATCTAAATAAAAGAGCAATATGTACAGAAGCCTCAGAAGAAACTTAGATGTAAATCTTTATGATCTTTGATTAGGCAATGATTTCTTAGATATAACACCAAAAGTACAAGCAATGAAAAACAGATAAATTGAATTATAAAAATACGAAATTCTTGTGTGTCACGTAACACTATCATAAGTATGAAAACACAACCAACACAAACACAAAATTAGAGAAAATATTTGTAAATCATATATCTGACAACGATCTGGTATCCAGAGTATCTAGAATTCTTATGACTCACCAATAAAAAAATAAAAATGGGCAAAAATTTTCAAAAGATGTTTCGTCAAAGAAGATACATAAATAGCCAATGACCTATGAAAAGATGCTAAATATCAGTATTCATTATGAAAATACAAACAAAAGCCACAATGAGATGTCACTTTACACCCACTAGGATGTTTATAATTAAAAAAACAAAAAACAAAAAGTAACAAGTGTTGGTAGGATGTGGGGGAATTATAACTTTTGTGCATTGCTGGTGGGAATGTAAATAAGTGAACTAATATGTCAAACAAAGAAGCACAGGAAGTAACAACAAAATAAATCCTACAAAACTACAAGGATAGAATGAATAAATATAAAAGCCTGACGCGTGAATTAGAAAATCAAAATTCAATAAAACAAAAAAAAAAATTAACACCAACAAAGTAGACAACCTTTTGCAGGTTTGACCAAGATAAAAACTAAAATGACATAGGAGGGGCTATAAGATGGCTGACTAGAGGCATCTGGTACCTCCTGCACAGAGAAAAACAAAAATAGTGAGTATATAACCACACTTTGAATAGATCATCTAAGAAAGAACAGTGTAATTCAACAGAGAAGTGACGGAACACCTAAGGCAAGGTAGAGGAGGAAAATGAGGTAGCCTGCTCAGCTGGGATAAGCTGGGATCCCAGAGGAGCTCCCCAAGTGGAGAAAGTATAAGTGAGAGAGCCCCAGTGGTCCACATTTCCACTGCAACTCCAGCAATCCTAGCCATGAGAGAGCCCATCTACCCTCTCAAGCCCTGAGAGTAACAGAACAAGCTGTCTGGGCATCACACAATAGCATTACTCCAGAACAGAAGTTAATTCTGAGTTCCACACAAGCTTTAAGCAGCTACAGCACACCACCATATTGATGACTCAGCCCCTATATCTCCATATCCCTGGATCCCCGTGATATCCCCCAACTACAGCATCAGCCAGGGCTGAAGAATGAGCCATTGGCTACAACTCTGCAGCTCCCAGCAGTGGGGCTACCATGGATTTTCATATGTCCTGAAAACAGACTCCCTGACCCACAGCTACCATCACTGCAGGCTGCTGACATCAGGTATCAAAGTATGCCCTACTGACAGTGACCCTAATCCCCAGCAAATATGCTACTACACATTTACAAGCACCTAAAGGACAAGTTTCTCCCTCCACAGCCACCACCTAGGACAGAAGCATGTATTTCCCAGCCACCTGCCTATAGGTGCTGACACTGAAAGCAACCCCACCTTACCCAGCAATAGGACCACAGTGTAGCTGCTGCTGCTTCCACTCAAGTACTCTGCCAAGGGCCTAGGAAATACCTATCCTTTGTCCCCATAGCCAGTGCCCACATGCACCACTGAGGGTGCTGAAAACAGACCAATCCAGCCCAGCTCCACTCCCTCCAAATCCCCAAGCATGCTGTGTGGGGGCCTGGGAATCACCCTCCCCATCGACCACCATTGACGCATGAGTATTCCTCCAAGGGGCCTAAGGACAGGTTCACCCAACCTGTTTCTACCACCACAGCTGGCATCCATCCACACATGCCACCTGTGGGACTGGTGACTGGCATGCCCAGCCTCTGCAGCCACCATGAACATCAGCATAGACTGCATGGGAGGCAGAGGGTTGTCACCTCTGCCTTCAATCACCCACACCACACCTATTGCCCAAGTGCCCAAGGACCTGCCCAACTGCCCACTCTGAGAAAGCTGCCTAGAGGCCCAAGAATCAGTCCTCCTGAACCCACTAACACTAATGTCAGTGTACACTGCCCTGGGGGACAAGGACAGGCATGCTCAGCCCACCACTACCATGGCACTGGGGACTGAGGACTGGGCACCTGGCATTCTCATCCCCAGCAATATTTCACAACATCCTCCACTAACAAGCCACCAAGGAAATCGCAGGCACTACTGATGCTGTTTACTTCCAAAAATATTATTTGGAGACGACACTACTGTACACACCCAGAATCAGTGCCCTAACAAACCAACACTATAGATACCACTTCAGAAAAAAAGCCCTCCTGTATGAAAGCAAATTCAATAAATTGGAAGAAGTTATTATTAAACCAGAGGTGCTGATATCAATATACATGACTAACACAAAAAGGCAAGAAAATATGACACCTCCAAAGGAACAAAATAATTCTCTAACAATAGATTTCAATGAAAAAGAAATGTATGGAATGCCAGAAAAGAATTCAAAATATTGACATTTAAAAGCTAAGTGAGATACAAGAGAACACAGATAAATAATACAAAGAAGTCAGAAAAGCAATACAAGATATTAATGAAAAGTTTACCATAGAGTTAGGTATTATAAAAAAGAACCAGACAAAATCCTGAAACTAAGAGAATTTCTTTGTTTTCTTTTTTTTTTTTTTTTTGAGAGGAGTCTCGCTCTGTCGCGGGCTGAGTGCAGTGCCGATCTCAAGCTCACTGCAAGCCGCCTCCGGTTTACGCATCTCCCTGCCTCAGCCTCCCGAGTTAGGCTGGACTACAGACGCCGCGCCAACCTCGCCCGGCTAGGTTTTTTTGTATTTTTAGTAGAACGAGATATACGTGTGCCAGAGGTCTTGATCTCCTGACCTCGTGATCCGCCCGTCTCGGCCTCCAAAGGCCGGATTACAGGCTTCCGCGCCCGGCCAGGAATTTCTTGAATCAAATTAAAAATACATTCAAAGTCTTCAACAAGAGATGAGATCAAACAGAAGAAAAAAAATCATACAACTTGAAGATAGGTCTTTTGAAATAACCAAATCAGACAAAAATAAATGTAAAAGTAAATTTAAAAAATGAATAATGCCTAGATGGCATATGGGATGCCATAAAGTGACCAATATTTGAATTTTGAATGTTCCAGAAAATGAAGAGAAGGTCAAAGGCATAGAAAATCTACTTAACAAAATAATAGCTGAAAACTTCTCAGGTCCAGCAAGAGATTTAGACATCCAGGTACAGGAAGCTCAGAGATACCCAAATAGATACAACCAAAAAGGTATTCTCAATGGTACATTATAGACAAACTATCAGAAGACAAATTCTAAAAACAGCAAGATAAAAGTGTATAAAAACCTATAAAGGAACCCCCACGAGATTAACATTACATTTCACAGCAGAAATCTTACAGGTTAGAAAAGAATAGGATAATATAATCAAAGTATTAAAAGAAAAAAAAACTGCCAGGCAAGGATATAATACTCAGAAAAACTACCATTCATAAATGAAGAAAAAATAAAATATTTCCCAAACAAGTAAAAGCTGAGAGAATTAATCACCACTATACTGTCCCTACAAGAAATGCTTAAGGGAGTCGCATACCTGGAAGCAAAAGAATAATATCTGCATAATAACATACAGAAGTATAAAAGTCACTGGAAAAACAAACACACAAATAAGAAAGATAAATAACTCAAATGTTACAACTACAAAAAACCAGAAAACCACAATTATAAACAATAACTGAAAAAAAGAACAAGGGATATATGCAACAACCAGAAAACAATTAATATAATTAAAATAATAGGCCCATACATATTAATAATAACTTTGAACATACATGGATTAAACATGCTACTTAAAAGAATCAGATTAGCTGTCAGGGGACAAAACATAACCAAACAATGTGCTGCCTACAAGAAACTCACTTCCCCCATAAAGACACACTGAGACTGAAAGTAAAGGGTTGAGAAAGATATTCCATGCAAACAGAAATGAAAAGCAAGGAAGAATAAATATACTTATATCACATAAAACAGACTGTAAGTCAAAATCAGTAAAAAGAGACACAGAAGGTCATTATAAAATGATAAAGGGATCAATTTAGAAGACTTAACAATTCTAAACATGTATGAACTCAAATCTGGAGCATATAGATATATAAAGCAAATATTACTAGGGGAGTGAAAAACTGTAATATGATAATAGTAGGAAACTTCAATACTCTACTCTCATCATTAGACAGATCATGTGGACAGAGATTAAAAAAGAAACATTGGATTTGAACTTGACTTTAGACTGAATGAACCTAACAGATATTTACAGATTATATCCAACAGCTATAGAATAGACATTCTTGTCATTAGCACATGGAACATTCTCCAGAGTAGGCCATATGTTAGGATCCAAGAAAAGTCTCAACAAATTTTTAAAAATTGAAATCATAAGTATCTTCTAAGACCAAAATAATAAATAAAACTAGCAATAAAAATTATTAATAAAAGTAATAAAACTAGAAACCAATAACAGGAACTTTGGAAACTGTATAAGCACATGGAAATTAAGCAATTTGCTCCTGAATGACCACTAGGTCAAGAAAAAAATTAAGGAATTACATAAAAGATTCTTGAAACAAACAAAAATTGAAACACAACATACAAAACCTATGAAATACAACAAAAGTAGTGCCAAGAGGAAATGTTACAGCAATAAATGCCTACATCCAAAAAGTAGAAAGATTTTACATAAAGAGTCTAATGATGTACCTCAAGGAACTGGAAAAGCAAGAACAAATCAAATCCAAAATTGCAGAAAAAAAGAAATAATAAAGATTAGAGCAGAACTAGGCAAATGGAGACTAAAGAAAATATAAATGAATGAAACAAAAAGTTGATTTTTTTGAATAAAAAAACAAAATCATTAAACCACTATCTAAACTAACCAAGAAAAAACTTAAGACCCCAATAGAGAAAATCAGAAATGAAAAAGAAGACACTACAACTCATACCACATAAATACGAAAGATCATCATAGACTTTTATGAACCACAATACATTAAAAACCTAGACAACCTAGAGGCAATAGACAAATTCTTGGAAACCTACCAAGGTGGAATCAGGAAGAAATAGGAAACCCGCATAGCCCAATAATGAGTAACAAGATTGAATCAATAATAAAAACTTCCCCCCCCCAAGAAGAAAAGTCCAGAACTAGAGAGCCTCATTGCCTAATTCTATCAAACTTACAAAGAGAACTAATACCAATTATTCTCAAACTATTCCAAAAGATTGAAGAGGAGGAAATTCTTTCTAACTCATTCTACAAGGCTAGCATTACCCTTAAACCAAAACTAAGCATAAATGAAACAAAAGAAGAAAACTACAGGCCAATATCCCTGATTAACATAGATGCAAAAATTCTCGACAAAATACAGCAAACTGAATTCAATAGCACATTAAAAAGATATTACATAATGATCAGGTGGCAATTATCCCAGGGATACCAGGATGACTGAGCATATGTTAATTAATAATTGTGATATATCACATAAACAAAATGAACAAAACCCATATAGCTGTGTCAATAGATGCAGAAAAACTATTTGATAAAATTCAACATCCCTCCATGATTAAAACTCTCAACAAACTAAACACAAAAGGAACATATCTCAACATAATAAAGGCTATCTGTGACAAACCCACAGCTAGCTAACATCATACTGCATTGAGAAAAGCTGAAAGCCTTCACTCTAAGTACTGGAACAAGACAAGGATATACATTTTCACCACTCCTTTGACACAGTACTAGAAGTTCAAGCCAGAGCAGTAAGACAATGTAAAGACATAAAAGGTACTCAAATTGGAAAACAAGAAGTCGAATTGTCTCTCTTTGCAGATAGCATGATCTTACATCTAAAAAAAAAAAAAAAAAAACTAAAAAACTAAAGGCTCCAACAAAACTCTTAAATCTAATAAATAATTTGAGTACAGTTGTAGGATATAAAATAAACATACAAAAATTAGTAGCATTTCTATATACCAATAATGAACTAATTGAGAAAGAAATAAAAAAGGCAATCCCATTTATAATAGCTACCAATACATAGCTAAGAATACATTTGACCAAGGAGGTGAAAGTCCTCTACAAGGAAAACCACAAAACAGTGAAGAAAGAAATCAAAGAGGATATAAATGGAAAGACATCCCATGCTCATGGATGGAAAGAATTGATATCATTAAAATGATCACATTGCTCAAGTAATCTCCAGATTCAATGCAATCTTTATCAAAATACCTATGCAATTTCTTACAGAATTATTGAAAATAATCCTGAAATTCATATAAAACCAAAAAAGAGTCCAAATATCCAAAGCAATCCTGGTCTAAAAGAACAGCACTGGAGGTATTATACTACCTGACTTCAAAATATAAGACTATAGCAACAAAAACAGAATGCTGTTGGTATAAAAAGTGACACACAGACCAATGGAATAGAATAGAAAAGGCAGAAATAAGCCTACGTATTTACAGCCAACTGATTTTCAACAAAGGCTCAAGAACATGCATTAGGGAAGGACACCATCTTTAATAAGTGGTCCTCGGAAAATTCAATATCTAGATGCAGAAGAAGGAAATTTCACCCTCCCTCTCACCACCTACAAAAATCAATTCAAGATGGATTAAAGACCTAAACATAAGACCTGAAATCACAAATCTACTAGAAGAAAACATAGAGGAAATACTTCAGGATATTGATCTAGGCAAAGATTTTATGGATAGGCCCTCAAAAGCACATGCAACAAAAACAGGCAAATAGTGCTACATCAAACTAAAAAGCTTCTGCACAGCAAAGGAAACAATTAACAAAGAGGCAACAAGTCAAATAGTAAAAAATATTTGCAAGCTATCCTACAAGGGACTAATATCCAGAATATACTAGGAACTCAAACAACTCAACAGTAAAAAAAAAAAAATTAAACAAATAATCCATTAAAAAGTGGACAAAGGACATAAATAGACCTGTCTCAAAAGAAGTTATACAAATGGCCAACAGATAAACAAAAAATGTTCAACATCACTAATCATCAGAGATATGCGAATGAAAACCACAATGGAGATATCATTTTACCCCAGTTAAAGTGGCTATTATGAAAAAGACAAAGAATATTAGATACTGTCAAGAATGCGAAGAAAGGGAAATTCTTACACACTGTTGGTGGCAATGTAAATTAGTTCAGCCACTATGGAAAAGAGTGCAGAGATTTCACAAAGAATTAAAAACAAAACTACCAGTCTGGCAATCCCACTAATGGGTATTTATCTAAAGGAAAGAAAGTCAGTATATCAATGAGATGCCTGTGTTCCATGTTTGTTGCAGCTCTATTCATAATAGCAAAGATATGGAATCAACCTAAATGTCCACCAGTAGATAATTGTATAAAGAAAATGTGGTGTATATATATACACAATGTAGTACTATTTGGCCATAAAAATGTGAACAAAATTGTGTCGTTTGCAGCAAAATGGATGGAATGTAATTAAGTTAGGCACAAAGAGACAAATATCACATATTCTCATTCATATGTGGAGCTAAAAATGTTGATCTCATAGAGGTAGATCATACAATGATAGACGTCACAGTCTCGGAAGGGTGTGTGGTGGGAGGTTGGTTAATGAGTACGAACATGCAGTTAGATAGAAGAAATAAGTTCTAATGTTTGATATCAGAATAGGGTAACTGTAGTTAACAACAATGTATTGCACACTTCAAAATACCAGAAAAGAGGACTTGAAGTGTTCCCAATACATAAAAATGATAAATACATGAGGTAATGGATACCCTAAAAACCATGACTTGATCATTACACATTTTAAGCATGCAACAAAATATCATATGTATACCATAAATATGTGTAAATATTATGTATCAATAAAAATTTTAAAATCAAAAGAGAAGATATAAACACCATTAGAAAAATTAAAATGGCAAATTACAAATATGGAAATTTAAAATTACTTGTAAGTACTATGGAGGACCCTATTATCAATACATTTTAAAATGTAGAAGGGATAGATTACTTCTCAGGAAAATACAAATTACAAATCTCCTTATCTAGGTTGACCAACATCATTTTGTGCTTTAAGAACGTATGAAAAGGACAGTAAATCACTTTTTAAATTCATTCCAGTCTTGTTCTAGTTCCTTAATTCCTGAGAATAATAGGTCACCTGAGAACACTTAGCCTCCTAGCTTTTTAAAATCCAAAGCTCTGTAGCTTATTCACACTGACTAGGCAGAGCACTTTTCTACATATGAAATCTATGTATTTAAATGTATAATTTGTGATCATTTCCAATGTGAAATTGTATTGAAACATACACTCACTTAAAAGCGTTTTTAACAAAGGTAAAAAGTAAAAAAACTTTTAATGAAAGTAGAAGAGTGACATGGTAAGGTACAGATGTAATTGGCATCATAGAACTCTTCTACTGTTACACTTCTGGGTATAATCCTGGGTACTTTTGACTTCTCAAAAGATTGTTACACAAAAGTAAATGTTATATTTTGCACTTGAAAAAAAAAGGAATCCATCAGGAAAGAACAAACGTGAGTGCCACAACACTTCAAGCAAGCCATAAGCTAGTGATGCATTAACATGAACGTAAATTAATGTTCAACATTTTAGTAGGAACAATCAAAACATGTGAAAGAGTAAATGCTAGAACACACTAATGCTCTTGTACTTCATTAGATACTAAGGTAGTGAAAGAGGAAGTATATCTGAAGTCTCCAAGATAAAGTATACCTGAAGATGCTGTCTCCCTCCATTTGGGGCTATCATCCAGCATTCTGTTAACAGATTGTCATGCTACAAAATGTTTGTTAGAAGCTTGGCAATCAAACAGCTTTTGAGGACAAAAAGAATCTCAGCTCTTCCATCTGGTAACTTTCTTTAGATATGGAAACAAGAGGTTTGGAATTAATTACTTACCAAGAAGACAGAGGTTCAAAAATCAGCCTTTCTCCAGGAACCCTGACCTCAACATCTCACAAATTTAAATAACAAGAATGGCCATTTCTATTTAACAGATGAAAGAATGAAGTCAGACATCAAATAAGGAGACACAATCATGCAATCTCTTTTCTGTAATGGAAAGTTGGAAGGGAACTGGACACACTTGACCAGCCCAGCCTCTGCTGGGGGAGTTTCTGAGTCTGCAACTTTCCATTGGCTTCTGCCTCAGAGTCCTTACAATGGTCTGGCAATGCTATGTAATCCGGTCCTGACTCCCTACCTCTCCGCTCTTATCTCCTATCTCCAGGTCTCACCCCTGCAGCCATATGCAAGGAAGAATCCTGCTTTAGGGCCTTTGTACTATCTCCCCTACCTCCCAAGGAGTCTTTTTACATATTTTGGGCTGACCACTCATCTTTTTCCACTCTTTGTCCAAATGTCACTTATACCCATTGGTAAAAGTGGGACCGAGGGGGTCTCTCCTAACCACTCTATTTAAAATTGCAATCAGCCATCTTCCACCCCAGTCTCCTTGTCCTGCTCAATTGCTTCCTATAAGTTACATATATTCCTTCTTATATTATATAGTTATTACTTGTTCTTTGTCTTAGGGTTTTTCTTAAAGCAGAGCCTGAGACAAAGTCTTGAATAGGGGTCATTTATCAGTCTAAGAAGTGATTCCAGGAGTCAGGAGTGAGGCAAGTAGGAGAAAACAGTATGAAAGGGCATGATCAAGGTCACTGCTGAAGACCTTCTATTTGATGATGGAGGGATTTCTGTGATCAGAGTACAGAATGCCTCTTGGAGGTGTACCCCTAAAGGAAGAGAGGCTGTAGTATTCACCTCCTGCCTCCAATCTCCTATTGGTTTTTCAGGCCATGGAAGTCATGGCTATCTATTCTCTTCTAATCAGCCTCCCACGGGTGTAGCACTGCTGGGGAAGAAAGCAAAAGACATCCTGCAGGCCTTTGTGAGGTGAAGGCACTTCCTGGTAGAGGAAGAGTCTGCGCCTGCTTGGACTGTCCTCCCCAACTGCAACTGCAATCAGAGGTCGGCCAAGCGAAGGAACAGAAGTAACGGGAAGAACCCAAGACATTTGCCAAATTGTTCATGATCTGAGGTCTCTCAATTCAGGGTAAGGTCCTCCAGGACACACAACATCTTTTACTCTTCTGGGGTGGGAGCTCAAGCACCTAGCACAATTTCTGGCACATAGTAACTGTTTACTAAATGTTTTTGGATGTTGAATGGACCCCAGGACTATTGTAATGCAGGTAGCCAGAGAACCAATACTGATAGCAAATCACAAAGAAAATGTTGAGGATATTCAAGGTATGAGGTCACCAGAGCCAGATGCCCTTGAACCCATGTAAATTCAGAGGCTAAAAGGCACCAGTTAAAGAGCTGATGCTATAGATAATGCAAACCACTGGGACTGGGACTAAAGTTTTCCTGACTACCGCCTTCAGCTAGTCTATGAAACTTCAGTAGATTTCAGACTTGTAGGCATAAGAAAGAAGGATCTGTCAGCTATAGACTGAAAAAAGAGATGCTGTTGGTAGTTGTTATTTCATCTATAGATCAGTTACCTTTTAAACTATACTGACGTTAGCCTTTAAGTAAGCATTTTAAAAACTGCCTTTGAAACTTTTTTTGTTTACACACAATAAGGCTTCCATAAAGACACAGTAAGTTACAAGAAAGAAATGTCACACATTGAACCACCCTTTTCTTTGATCATTGTTATTTTCATCTTCCACTCAATGATATTAACATATGCATTCATTATTTTGCTATTTTGGTTGTCTCCCTGTACAACTTTAAATCTTTAACTCTTACTTTCACTCAAGCACAAGAATTGTCTTTTCATTGTTTCCAGAGTTCGAAAAGGAAAGAAAGAAAAATCCTTAAGCCTACTTACAGCCAGTACATTAAAAGAGGGATCTAATTCATATTCGAAGAAGCGGCTTATAGTAGAGAAATGTGACCATCTCAGTTGGCAAATATTTTCACTGAATTATAGAAATCTTCAAAGAAAGAGAAATTCCCCCAAACTATTTAAAACCTTCATAACGGACCTCCCACAAATGATAACTTCTTTAAAGTAAAAATTCCCCTGAAGATGTACAAATCTTCAAAAAAGAATACTCCTCAAATGATTAGAACCTTACCAAACTCCATCTGGATTTGAGTTCCAATAATAAGGGTCAGAACCTTGTCCATACCTAGTTAAAAAAAAAAAAATACTGTAAGAAAGCACATTTTTTAGTATTTCCAGATGTAGATGGAACATTTTCGTTTTGAAATACAATGAGAAAACTTTTCATCCTATTTTGGAAACGATATATAGGCCAAAGCAGGCAGAGAAAGTTATTTGAAAGTGGTCAGGCCAAAGAGACTTTAAAGCAGGTGAGTTTGAATTCAGGGTTACAAACTAGTGGGGCCTCCTCTGCCCTCTGTCCACATAATTTTTTAAGCTGATTTTCATTGGTAAGAATATTAATATCTGGCGAACATTGTTTGTGAAGTTGGGTTCAACTATAACATGACGGGTAAAAGGTAGCTGAGAGACAATGAAAATGGAAAAGTTATAGTTGCACATCAACAAAAGCAGAAAAAGTATTAAAAAGCCATTGTCTATGCCTAAACACATTCAAACCCACAAGCACACACTCATGCTTCTTTATCTTTTGGTAAATTGCTCGTCTATATTTGTTTAGTTTTATACACATTTTGCAAAGATGAAGACAAAACAGCAGCTCCATCATGCTTCCTCTCAGCACACACAGTTTGTTGTCTCTGCTGAACAGCCCTTTACAATGAGTGACAAAGTGTGTGAATGTCCAGTCCTGACAGCTGTTCACCAAGGAGGCATTTCTTGTATCTGGTTATCCTGACACCTTTTCTCTCCAAAACACACTCCTCAAACAAAAACAAATGGAAATAAGCCAGAGAAAAACATGCTTGTGTGCAAACATTTGAATGTGTTTGCCTATAAAAATAATAGTTTCTTATCTACATCACTACCATGCTTTTGTATTGTTACAGTGTGTTCTGTTGCTTGAGTTTTGAAATTTAGAGTTTTGGTTTTGCTTTTGCTTTTTGTTGGAGCCACATTTTTACATCTACTTTCCTCAAGATTATCATTTTCTGGGCTACTCTAAAGGCGTTACCATGCCTAGAATTATCTTGCAAAATTGGTGGTCAGGCACAACTTAGTGGGACTTAAAACTCACCCCTCAACCAGTGGCCTTAGTCTGAAACTTACCTTAAGATAACTCAAGGTAAGGATACTTACTGACACAAATTTATAAAATGGGAGTCAAAGTTCTCAGTCTTTCTCCCTAGACAGAACCATTTAGATGGCACCAGAAGTCAAATTTTATAGTGGCCCTTACCCTGGCTCTTACCTTATTCCTTCATGATTTCTATTCATTCAATGACTAGACTATTTGTGGAATACAAATATTCTAAGGCAGTCAGCAAAGGCTCCCAGAGGGGAAACAAAGCTGAGTTCTGAAACCTGAGTAGACTTTTTTTTTCCATACCAGAGGAGTGGGTAGACAATGGAGGTGGTGATGCATATTCAAGGCTCCCAAAATTATTCCCCCCATTCCATAACATCAACCCTTTACTCCCAAATTGGGGATAATAATAGTGACAATTTTGTAGAACTATTTTGAAATCAAATGAATCGGTAGAGTGATTATGCAGGGCATATAGAAGATGCTTAAAGTTTTTCAGATAATTTTCACTGTATCTTTGATCCAAATATCCTGCCTTCTGGTCCTTCTCTTTCCCTGCTTCACAGAGTATTCCTATCACCTCAGAAAGAGGACACTGTTCTCACTTTACCATGGCACTTAGGAATTTGTTTGAGTTGTGTGTTTTCTGTTTCATTCATCTTGGACTTGGCATCCTTCCAATTCCAAGATCACTGATGCAGTGATTTCAGCAAAGTTGAGTCCATGTGTACATGGGTACTGAGTCAGTGGACATGGCTATTACTAGCTCAGAAAGCCAACTGCTAAATATTTAGGAATTTTGTGAGCTGGTGTTAAACCATAAGTAGCTAGAAATGGGCCGGGGTCATGGCAGGAGTATCTACACCGTGGAAATTGGCAAATGCCACAGATCAGAATTTTGTTTTGTTACTGTTTGGGGGGGCTTTGTGAGAGACAGTTTACCTGCACGCCACTGACCCTGATGCTCTCCCTCCACCTCATTCTCCATCTAGTGGCATTCTCTTTTTTGACAGTTCTTGTCACCACCTCAGCTCCTGAGCTTTGGAAGATCTCTCCGACACTGATTTTCCAGGCTTTGCTGTGTGTCCCCTGGAAGATCTTCAGCCAGCCCTGAGACGTAAACAACTCTCAGCTCTGGACTCAAAACTTGATGCAAAAATGGTTTCATCCTCACAAATAAGGGATTGACTTTCTTATGTGAGACATTTTTTTCTAATAGGGTGCTCTGTTTCTTGGGTCCCCATCTCTGGATAGAGATCTCCGTTTTCGAGAGAACCTATCAAAAGAAGCCAGAATAGAGCTGAGAAATATAATGGAATATACCTTTGAAAGCTGCTGCCTCCTCTCTGCCCTTAGACAAGTAACTCAAAAACCCTCCACCCCAGAGTCTCACTTTTCCCATCTCACCCCCACCCCATGCCGCCCCTGAATAACCAAGGGGTTTGAAAAGTCAGCATCTCCTGTTGCTTCCTTTCCTACAAGAAACTCAGGGGTGTCTACAAGGACGACTGGCAATATGGTGGCTTGGACTCTCTGAACATCAGACAAGTATCATCAAGACACTTTCATTGTCCCTATGTGTCTACTATCCATTTTTGTTTATATCCAGTTTTGTTCAATTATTTGCAAAGTTCAAAATACGTGACACATGTTCCCCTGCTTGAAACAGTTGTTGAGGAAAATGTTTAGAGTTCACGTTTATAAAGGAATACAGGCCATTCATCAAATAAGAATTATCCCCAATTTTCATTTGGGAGATAACAGTAGAAAACAAGTTTTTGAAGGAGAATAATCAGATTAAATTTCACTGTGGTTGTTTTATTTTTACCTGGATATTTTAATTCTTTCACCGAATTAGCCAAATCA
This sequence comes from Rhinopithecus bieti, assembly GCF_001698545.2. Taxonomy (NCBI): domain Eukaryota; kingdom Metazoa; phylum Chordata; class Mammalia; order Primates; family Cercopithecidae; genus Rhinopithecus; species Rhinopithecus bieti. The sequence goes on from NW_016806124.1 coordinate 918,055, forward strand.
TCAAGTTCAACGTCTCTTCCTTTCCTCCACTCCCTATAAGATATAAGCTTAAACAATTCATAGCTCCCAGTGCCTTTCCCAGCTGACTTGTGACAGATGAGGTAGTGATGCAGGTTTGATGTTTGTCTCAGCATTGGGCTGTTTGTCCAGCAACCTCGCCTCCGCTGCCTATGGCCAGCTGCCGCACCGCATCCACCGGGCTCTGCCAAGCAGTCCTGTTTGCACTGAGGCCCTGCAGTGTTTTTCCTGGCAAACCCTCCCTGGAGGCAGCAGTCCTAGTTCTCGTTCAGATGTGGGATTTTCAGAAACTACATGAGCAGGTACTTATTTGATTCCAGAGGTCTTTGCAGCTTGTAGATCCCTTGGCATATTTTTGCATCCTCTGTCAAGAGGACCGGGGAGAATAACAGGGTTCTCTACCCCTAATCGGCCTTAAAAAGACAACTGAATTGATTCTGATGCCTGTGTGGATTTTAGTCACCGAGAGATCTGGGAAGAGAGAACTCTTTGGGTCTATTTGTTGTGCGAGAGACATGCCCTAGTTTCTTCCTATTCCCTCGTGATCACCAACCGCTGTCCCTCTCCCTGACATAGTGGCCCCATAGTGGACTCCTGTAGTTTAAGCACAGCATTTCCCTATTCACGCATCCATGCAACCATCAAATCAAATGAACAAGCAATTTTTGGACCCCTCCTCAATTCTAAGCCTGCACTCCAAAAGAAAAGCAAACCAAAAAATTATTCTTGGATTTGATTTTCTAAAACTGAATTGTTTTCTCCCAATGTAGTCCTCAAATTCTGTGTAGACTCTTTGGATTAATTCAAGCAATGTTATCCTTTGTCTCACTCATACTTCTAAATGCCAGATCCTGCTATAGAAAACTCCTTTTGAGGAGGAAAAACTCGAGACTTGGCAAATTTTGAAATTTCTGTTAGTTAGCAAATCAGCAATAGAGAAAAGTGTGTATGAAGAATCTTTGGTTTGCAACTAAAAAGAAGCAACCTTGTCTAATTTATGTTTGAGAATACAGCAGGAATTTATTGGAGGGATATGCTGGAGTCCACAGCCCGGGTGGAAGACTAGAGAATTAAGTGGAAACAAAACAGGATGAGAATAGGATGTAGGGAAATGCCAGACATCCAGACAGCAGGAATTAATTGATCACCTCATGTATGCTTTTGGAATGAAGAACATCCAGCATTTTCCTCTCTGTTAGAGATTCAGCATGCCAAAAGTCAGACTCTGGCCCAGGCAGGGCTCTTGGCTAGCTCCCTTATTTTTCTGAGGCAACAAGAAGGAGGAGCTGGAGGAAGGGACTTCGGGGACCCCACCTGAATCCATGGTAGAGGGAGTTGCCTGGATATCCCTCATTCCAAGAAATACCACGCGAGAGGGCTAATTTCCCAAAAGGAATTCAGTCAAGGTTGTTAGGAAGGGGAAACAGATGGTGGGCAGCACAAGCTAAAAGTGGCATGTGTCCAACAAGACCAAACACTAGTCTTTCCAGATGCCCAGTACATAGGGTTACATGGAGGATTAACTCTACCTTACGAAGCATTAGCATCCACTTGCTGTGGCCTTAAGAGAAAAGAACTCCTGCTTCCCCTGGCTAGCACTGTCAGTAGGAGTTTCTTTTGTATCTGCTGGGCATTGAGCACTGCACTGGTTGTGTCAACAGCACCTTGGATGATGAGATCTGGGACTGTGCTTAAACATTAAACAGAAGTGGCTAGTAGACAAACAGAAAGCAAAAGAAATGCACATTAGGAGGCAAGGATTAGACTGTCTATGAGGGATGTTTGGGTGAATCAAAAGAACATCTTGAAGGATATGGAATTTGGGCTACAGTTTTTAAGGAAGAAAGAGATTCAAGGTCATGACTGGCCAGAGTGAGAAAAAGAACTATCATGGCTTGGGGTAAAGTATCAGAGGTAGGAGAATGGACTGAGTCGTGGCTGCAAGAAGAGTGGGTTGACAGAAAAGAAGGATTTTAGTTGACTCAAGGCTGTGTGCTCTTAAAAGGCTAATGAGCAAATCAGTCCTGAGCGAGGACTTACCAGAAATTCAAGCCCTGTTGAATCAGACAGGAGGCTCAAGGTCATTGTATCTCATCAACTCAGGCAAATTAGTGGAGCGCTTTTGCTTCACAGCTTCATAAGATTTTTCAGCCACAGGAATGTAACACCGTTTTCTTGCCCCAAAACCAGTCATTTGGGGCAGCTATAATAAAATCACAGCGTTCGTCGTCTTCCCACCCCAACCTCCCCAAAAGAAAAAACAGAAAACCATAATTGCTGATATTACTATTTCATGCATTGGATGAGAGTTTCCAAAAACAATAACAATTAATTTTCTTTGGTGGTGTTAGCCAAAAAACAGTGAGGTGCCAGGTTTCCATGATCTTCTTAGATCATCTGGCATCTGTGAACAATGGCTGTGAGCAACAAGCCCTCGGAGGCCAGTAAAGTTGCATTATAACCCCGACTTCAGAGATTTCATATCTTGGCCATTCCGCAACACAGCAGGTAGAAAACCCAGGATGGAAAATGTCAGCCTGGATACAAATTTTCTCCACAGAAATATTGCCTCAACATAGCTGAAATCCTCAGAGATCTTTTCTGTGTAAAGCTTCAAAAACACACTAGCCTTGGCTTCAGATGTTTTGATGCTGCTCCAGACATATTTAAGAAATGGGTCTAATTTTTGAAGAATATATTTGGGCAGCTAACCAAGGCCTAACAGTGAATTAAGGCATCCTGATTTTATGCAAAAAGAATTAAAAAAAAAAAAATGTGGCCCAAATCCTGAAATTTTGGAAGGCATTTACTGATCTTCTGTCAGTTCTTAAAGGAAAGGTTGAAGACAAAGCAAGAGAGATGGCATGCTATATAAGTTGGGGTGTGAATGCCCATCTCAGTTCTTTCCCCACCATTGCTAGGTGTAATGAACACATCTTACCTTTACCTTCAAGATTTTTTAAATCCCATGAACATTTCCCTTTAAAAAGTAGCGTTAAGATGAAAGTTTGCCAGCACACAATGAGATAGTCTCACTCTGCTTCCTGAAATGCTAAGCTGAGGTTTCATATTTTTCTAGGCTTATTTTTCCACAGTTATCTTTTCTAAACAGAATGCTGTCAAGATAAAACAGTTAACTTGTTGGATGATAGTCAAGCAATCAAAATGTCAAAATGTCTCAATAAAGTTGATTTAAAAATAACAAGAACAAAAAATGAAAAATGATTTAGTCATTCCGATAAGTACCCACTATGGAAAGAAACAATGTTAGATATTGAAAAGAATTTCAAGGAGCTTAAATATAGACTGTAAAATAAGATGTTTGTGTGTTTGTGTGTGTGTGTTGTTACACAACAGTCATGTTTATGTAACAACATGATTGACAAGTACCAAATGCAAGAAAATGATAGCTACCATTTATTGAGCACCTTTTAAGGGGCAGATTCTAATTTACGTGCATTGGCTGTTTGTAGTGTTGGCTGACTGTCAATACTACCACCATGCTCCCATGGCATGCTTGTCCCGTGCATGCCAACCCACCTCACCGACAGCACCTGCAGTTCTCCACGGAGAGTTTTCTCTGGCTACAGGAGCATGCTCAGCACCTCACTGGGCAGGTTGTAAGTACAAGGAGTTAACAATTCTGGAAGCAACCCTCAACCAACAATAAACAGGAGATGGTGGAGAAATATGCAAACGTCTTTCCCCATTAGCAGGACAACTCTGAGCCAGGCTCTAGACAACCCAGGGGCACTTTACAGGCCCTCCCTTCTCCCCACCCCTCAATGAGGTCTCCAGCGGGATTAGCCCCAGCTGTTCACAGTGGTCATTAACACACCTTGCAGCAGCTGCCTCGCTCCCCCACTCTCCTCCTGGCATTTCCTGGGACCATCTCCCAAATCAACTACATAAACCTGAATTGTTATGTCAAGGTCTGTTTCTGAGGGAACCCAAACTAAGGCCAGCTATTTAATCCTCACAGGAATACTATGAGCTGAAGTTTTACAAATGAGGAAACTAAGGTTTTAAAAAGCTAAAACAGGCTGGGTACAGTGGCTCACGCCTGTAATCCCAGCACTTTGGGAGGCCAAGGCAGATGGATCACCTGAGGTAAGGAGTTCAAGACAGCCTGGCCAAAATGGTATAACCCCATCTCTACTGAAAATACAAAAATTAGCAGGGTATGGTGGCATGCGCCTGTAGTCCCAGCTACTGAAGAGGCTGAGGCACGAGAATCCATTGAACCCAGTTGGCGGAGGTTACAGTGAGCCAAGATTGCAGCATTGCCCTCCAGCCTTGGAGGATAAATAAATAAATAAAGCTAAAACAAAAAACCACTTGCATTGCCTGTCTGTAAGAGGGAGATCGAGCCAGGAGTCAAGATCCAAGAGGTGATAGTTATCAAAGTACACCCCTCCTGGTTATCTACTATCACAATCGTTTTCTTCCTAGTACTTATCCACTGTAATTATACTGGCATATGAGTTATTTAGTTATGTATTATCAGTTTTCCCCCTTGGGTTAGAAACTCCAGAAGGGCAGAGACCTTTTCTATATTCCACACTGTCTGATAAATAGGAGATCAATAAATAATTTGCTGAATGGGTCAATGAGTGAGTCAATTTTACCTTAGTAAGCTAGATATGTTTCCATAAAGAGGTTCTAAACAAAAAAAAAGATTAAAAACACAAAATGTTAAACATATATGTTTGCTATCTTTAAGAATTAGCTCAATAAGAAATTGAATCATCTGCTTTTGTTGCAAGAATTTTAAAGAACAATCGCATTCAGGCTTGCTGTGATACAGAGAAATTGCTGAGGCTGGATCCAAGGATAAGACTGGTGTGTGGTGTGTCCAGGTTTGTAGATATAGGCATATGCAGGTCACAGAAGGAACCATAACTTGTGGGCACCCTACAGTATTCCTGCAGAACTTTTGGAGCTCTGGGATTGAATGGCCAAGGAGAGCAAAGTCAAAGACTGTAGGAATTCCTGGCACAGAATTATGAATCCACTGGATACACTGTTACGTGTGAGTATATGGGTGCATGTGAAGGAAAAAGACCATTGCAACAAAATGTTAAAATCACAAGGTTGAAAATAATTCCTTCGTGTTCTCTTATGAGAGCTTTTGGAAGTAGAGAGAGCTATTCCTGCTCACTTCAAAACTCCCCGTGTTGGCAAGCCTGGACCTTGATGGAGTGACTGCGCTGGTGCAGTGCCCGTATCTCCTCCTTGCAGCACGTGCACCCATCTCCTAGTTTCGAGAAATGTGGGCTACTGACAGCTCCAAGTAGGTGCATTCCACACTAGAATTGCCCTAGACCATAAAGAACTGCCTTGCTCAGAGTTATGCCTCCTCCCAGGGGCTGGCTTACAGCTTTGACCAGTTAGTGTGGATATTCAAAACCCAGCTCCTCTTTGCTTTAGTTAGAGCAATTCTGAAGGGCCATCCAAGCTCCAGAGTTTCCCAAGCAAGACCAACTTCATGGGCACGCAATCTGAGGAACCTCACAAGATCCCACACTCAGAAGAACCCTGGGTTTGGTTTCATGCTCTACTGTCACCATCTTGAAATTTTTAACAATCTGATTTTTGAATGTGCATTTTGTAGGTAAAGTCCACTGGGACAATGGAGCATGCAGGTGAGCAGAAGAGATAGCACAACATGGGTGTTCTCCTTTCTCTATTGTCCCATTCTCAATGCCCCATGGCCACAGAACTCCAGTAGATCCACGATGAGTGGGAGTTCAGCAAGACGTAAAGCCAATCACCAATCAGCATCTCATCTACAGCTGAGTAAGCATAACGCTGACAGCCTGTAGAAGCCACACTTTTCATCCAAAGCAGAACTTACTCCAAACACAGAAAGAAGGCAATGGCATTCTAAGAAACACGAGCAACAAGGGAACCCTACCATGTCCTCTCATTCATATTAGTTCACTGTATAAGCCCACCATGGTCAGATGGTTACTTTTCCTTTCAGTTCTGTTAGTCACCAGTATGCCAAAGGTAAAGAATATTGGCAGAATATGCACATATCAATAAGTGAAATAAAATCATTTGAGTTAGTCTTGTGCAGTGTTTTTACTCTTGTTAGAATAAAAGCCATGCATGCATGAGTAGTAAAATACAAAATGTGTATTTTGGTGATTCTCCATACAAGTTAATGAAACACACTTGTGTTTAAAATTAGTAGTGCATAATATAAAGATGAATGGTAAAAATCCTTGCTGATAATTAAAATTTTATTTTTATTTCCTTAAAACGACATTTAGAAAAAAATAAACACCATCATTGTCATGTGCGTCCGTGTGAAGAGACCACCAAACAGGCTTTGTGTGAGCAATAAAGCTTTTTAATCACCTGGGTACAGGCAGGCTGAGTCCGAAAAGAGAGTCAGCGAAGGGAGATAGGGGTGGGGCCATTTTATAGGATTTGGGTAGGTAAAGGAAAATTACAGTCAAAGGGGTGTTGTTCTCTGGCGGGCAGGGGTGGGGTCACAGGGTGCTCAGTGGGGAGGTTTTGAGCCAGGATGAGCCAGGAAAAGGAATTTCACAAGATAACGTCATCACTTAAGGCAAGGACCGGCCATTTTCACTTCTTTTGTGGTGGAATGTCATCAGTTAAGGTGGGGCAGGGCAGGGCATTTGCACTTCTTTCGTGATTCTTCAGTTACTTCAGGCCATCTGGGCACATGCGTGCAAGTCACAGGGGATGCGATGGCTTGGCTTGGGCTCAGAGGCCTGACAATCATGACAATTTGAGAGACCACAGATAGAAGAAAAAGGTATGTTTTAGTACCTCTAATGACACTTTTTTCCTGCATTTTGAACAAGGGACCCTACATTTTCATTTTGCACTTGACCCCGCAAATCACACAAAGTCCTCAATGTTGTTGATAGAGTCCTGGAAACTGCAGCTTTAAGCAAAATGACATATAACAAAAACAATTTTTCCATAGACTAATTGATATAAACTATAATGAAGTTCCTATGGCAGATTTCTGACCACAAAATAAACACCAAAGTTCTAAATAAAGGCAAAACATTTCTAATATTAAACATTGAAATAAATGTGAACTATACATACGTTTAAGAAAGATTCATAAAACCAAGGAAGACAATTCTTTACCTGCTTATTTCCCGTTCAGGGTCATGGGTGGCCAGAGCCCATCCCAGCAGCTCATGGAGTGAGGCAGGAACCAGCCCTGAACAGGACAATCTCCCATGGCAGAACACGCTCACACCCACACTCACATTCACTCACACTGAGTCCATGTAGACACGCCAATTAACCTAATGTGCATGACTTTGGAATGAGAGGGCAAACTAGAGTACTCAAAGAAAACCCATGCAGATATGGGGACATTGTGCAAATCCACACAAATGGTGGCCCCAGGTGCAAATCGATTTTTTTCTCATCAACGTAATAAGGAAAGAACATTGAATGAACCGACATTATTCAGGACCTGCTGTACACAGCCAGATCTGCCCCCCAGGAATTGGCTGAGGCCTCATTGCACCTTTGTTATGGATCAGTTTCTCCCTCTGCCCAGTCCAGGCCTTCCTTACTATTATTATTATTATTACCATTATTATTATTTTGCAGGTGTAGATCCTTAGAGCACTCTCCGTGAAACCTTCTACTCACAATTCTTTGCCTCAGAGTCTCTTTCCCAGGAGTTCAAACTAAAACATTTCATCATAGTTCAGATTTAAGAGGCTCCTTGTCCTCAGGAAAAACTGGTGGATGAGACTTGGTAGGCTGTTGCCAGACAGAGCAGAAACTGATCCCAGGCTGGAGAGCTACGTCCTAGAGTTGCAGAAGGGCTCAGTATTAAGCGATGTGTCTTCATGCAAAACTCCCCTGGGTTCAGGAGCCCTTGGAGCCACTTTAAACATTTTCATTCTTCCAAAATGCTAAAAATTGTGTTTCTTTTGTTTCTCAAATGGAGCTATTGTTTTTCAAATGGCATAGGCTCCAAATGCTGTCCCTCTAGAATTCTACTGGCTGTGACCACGTCAGCATCTCATCCTCCAGTGGACTGTCGCTTAAGTGGAGCCCTGGTGGGGAGAATGAAAATTACTGGGCAAAAGTGGAGAAGATCTTCCTGTCTCATGCTGGCAGAGCCAAAACAGAGCTTCAGATTAAGCCAGGGGCTATTATTCACGTGAGTCATAGCACAAAACAAAGAATTCTTGCTAGAAAATTAAAGAAAAATTCAAATGACTTCCAACCACTAAAGGAGGTTGTAGTGAAGCACACAGAATCTTCAAATGTTAGAAAGAAATTTTTTGTTCACATTGAAAGGCACAGATAGAATGAGAAACTTTATGGAAATGTGTGTCGCTCATCACCCCACAGCAGTCTGGAAATTTTGAAAATCACTTTTCACAAATATTATTTTGTTTGCTAGTTTTGTTTTACTTCTTCCCTTTAATGTTTTGAAGAAAATAAATAAATGAAATTCTCCTCAAACTTTTCCCCACTGAAATGAAGCTTTGCTTGCTCTCCCTCAGTTCTCCCACTGCCAAACGGGTCACTGTTAAGTGCCTGCTATATTCTAGTTCATGTGCGAAGCAAGCCCTGGGACTACAGTGATGAACAAAGCACACACAGTCCTGCTGTTTATTTTAAAAGAAAAATCTAAATTGGGAGGGAATGTCCATGTAACTTCTTGCTAAGTGTTGGTTGGTTGTGATGTTTTCAATAAAGCATATAAACTACAATAAGAAAATAACCTTAAGAAAAAGAAAAGCATAATTACAAAGCAGCTGTAGGCAAAACAGGATACTCTCTTGTTCAGAATTGTAGTAATGGTAAAAAATATTTTTAAGCTTCCTAAAATTGTTCTGAGTCTAAACCAGTATGTTTTAATTAGGGTTTTTTAGAGTTGCGTAAGAAATCTAGTGTTCATTTTCATTATAAAAGAAGTGAGTCATAATTTTTTGTACCTCTGAAATCCATACTTAATTGGTTTTTTAGTTGGCAATAAAACTAATAATTCACATGATGGTAGTATTATTTGGCACCTTCTCCCATTTAAAATAGGAATAGAATCCTGTGCTGATAATTTTTAAAAGCCAATGTATAAAGTACATCAAATTATGAAAAATTACAAAAAGAAAAACCTTGGTATGTTAATATTTGTTCTCTCTTGGTAGGTATCTGAGTGATTTTATTTTCTGCTTTACCATTTTCTATATTCTTCAGTTTTTCTTCAATGAACACATGCTTTAATTTTAAGAGAAAAGATAAATTTAAAAACAACAAAGACAATTGTACATACACTGTATGGTCATAGTTGTGTGCAAAGTTGTACACAGAAAGGAAAATTTATATCTTGGGCATAGGGCAAAAAAAGAAGGAGGACAATGAGTAAGTCTTTCTCTTCTAGTCTTCTTTTTCAAACTTCTTAAACATCAGTTAGGAATGCTTTAAGCTGCAAGTAAGAGAAAGCCCAAAGAACTCAGGCTTAAATCCTATGGACATTAAATTTTTAGTTAATGAGGAATAAAGGTAGGCAACTCTTTCAGCTAAATGACTCAATCAAGGACCCAGACTCTTTTACTTCCAGGCTGACACCCTCCCTTTGTCAGCATGATCCTTATGCATCATGTTCTTACCTGACAGCCTCCCAAGCAGAAAATGAAGGGCTCTCCTTTCCTGCAGTTCTGTCTCCTTACATTCTCTTACATGCGATTAGCCAGAATTTGATGCACCATGGTTATGCTGGGAGAAATTCTGCTGACAAAGTAGAGAAAGGCATCATGATTAGTTCAGACCAGTCTTACGCAATAGAACTTTGTATGATGAGAGAACTACTTCATATCTGCATGTTCCATATGGCATCCACCAGCCACATGTGTCTATTACTTAAGAAGTTGCTAGGTGACTAAGCACTAAATTTCTAATTTTAATTTTATTGACCTTTCATTAATTGAAATGTAAATGGCTACATGTGGTTATCTATTGAACAGTAGGTTTAGATAAATCAAAATCCCATACATCTAAACACTTTCCTCTCATATTGGAGTTATATTAGCAAAAAGATGTGGGAGGAGGAATAGCTGTTGGATAGAAAACCAATTGTGTCTGCCCTAACTTACCATCCGTTTATGTTTTCAATCTTATTTGTCAACTTTTATTTTAGCAAAAATATCACGTAAGTCAAAGCTTTCAGTGGTGAAGGCCGGCTCTTCCACCCCAACTTCCACTGAATATTGGGCAACTTGTTAAATAGTGATTAGTGTGAAATACGTAATACATCTGCACCCAAGTATTCTCAATATAAGAAGGTGAATACCGGGAGATATTGGAAAGCTAATCCTTTATTGGAGGATTAGGGTATCACTTGACATTGTTTGTTTCAGCCCAAACCAAACATGTGTGAGGCTCTGGCCCTTTAACAGATGCAGGTTTCATCTGTCTCTCTTGCCTATGGGGATAGCCCATCCCTTTCATGGAGCCTCTGTGACCATTTCTAGTAGTGATGCTAATTGAGGATGAACACTCCTTTTGGAAACCCCTGGGCCTAACTACTAGCTTTCATCATTAGCACCTAACGCAGAATCCCTGCATTGGGTATCACGGTTTGATAATTTGGAATTATTTCTCCTGTCTAGAAGAATACCATGTGAGACATGTTGGGTTTCTAATAGCAGGCAAAAAGACACAGTTTTGGGTTCAAGATGTTATTAGGGGCTGGATGCTATGGCTCACACCAGTAGTCCCAGTGCTTTGGAAGGCTAAGGCCTGGGAACCACTTAAGTCCAGGAGATCAAGACCAGTCTGGGCAACATAACGAAACCTCTGTTTCTGAAAAAAAAAAAAAAAAAAAAAAAAAAATTTACATTAGCCAGTCATGGTGGCATACACCTGTAGCCCCAACTACTTGGGAGGCTGAGGCAGAAGGATCACATAAGCCAGGAGTTTGAGGCCACAGTGAGCCATGATGGTACCACTGCATTCCAGCATGGAGGACGGAATGAGACTCTGTCTCTAAACACACACACACACACACACACACACACACACACACACAATGCAGATATACACACATATATATATGCATATATATATATGTTTTTTAAAGAGATGTTATTGGGGATCAAACCTTGTGAAAGGAAGGAAGAGAAAGCAGGATTGGCAGAGGAAATTGTTGAATGGTGACACAGATGTGATAAAGCTTGGCCATCATGACAGGGACCTCTAGAGTGAGTATTGCACAAGTCATCAAGCATCAGGGGGAACTGCAAGACTTTTATTCTCCATTTCACTCAGCCACCAGATGCACGTTACCCTGGGAAGGGTGATGTCTGCAGTTGAGACGCACTCCGGAGTCACCTGAGAGCCACACCCCTGCATCTGGGCCGCAAGTCCTTCCTTGAAGACAAATCTGGCCTTTGTATCTCCATGTCTGTAACACATGGCTAGAATGACTTCTTGTCGGTGTCTTAACAGAGATTAGAAGCACAAAACAGCAATTTTCTGAATAGTTAATGAGGCCATCTTTGTGGATGGGATTCAGTGCATTCAACCATGCTGTGCACTGGTCTGAGGAGGTATGGAGTCTTACTGTGTTAGCACCCTAGAGGTTAGTCCAGTCTGAAGCTGGGAGGTTTACTTATTTTTGCTTTTCATTTTTTTTGTTTTTTTCTTATGTGTTTTTTTTTTAAGTATTTTGGCTGCATTGATGTGACAAGTTGTAAATCTGCATCACTGAATGAACAAAATAGCATATTGCATTAACTGCTTTCCTCCATTCCACTTTCAGAAATTCTTTAAAGAAGTTTGACTCAATTTTTCAAATGCCTTTTCTTTTCATTGTTCTTTTTCTTTAGTTGCTTTTATATCCACATACCACATACTCTTAGCTGAGTTGACTGTCTATTTCAGAAGATGTATCAATTATAGCAAGTATGCAGTGATTTGTCAAATGTACAGTAAAATTGCAATTTTTTTAGATTTTGTTGTAAGAAAAACTTATCAGTATCTACGCTCTTATGAGGAAGCATTCTATCAATAAGATACTTGAGAACTGCTTAGCAAGAAGACATGGAGCCCTGATTGCTCAATTGATTCTGCTGTGAAAAGCACCTTTGTGTGCTATTGCATTTCACTCCTGCAACAGTGCATGAGGTGTGAAGACCAGAAAAGAGCATCCTCATTTTACAAATCAGATGTCTCTCTCAGGGCTATTGAGTGGCTTCCCAAAGACCACCCTACCTAAAAATGACAAAGCAGTCCCTCAGCTCAAGTGCTAATAAGGCAAAGACTGCAGACACACATCTGTATGGCACATTTATCCATAGTAAATCCTGTGCCAGTGGCTATATTTCACAGGCACTATTGTCATGAAGAAAGAAACAGAGGTGGTGCATGAGGAAAACTAGGGAAGCACTCCTTCCTGAGTGCTCCATGAAGAATGTGCTGGGTCCTCTATGCATGCCACCTAACTGACTCTTCACCAAGACCAAGTGAACAAAATTGCTACACTGATTTTACAAATGGAGAAATCCAAGCTTAGAAAATTTGACTATCTTCCTAATAGCAGTAAGCTCTCAAACGTGGTGGAACTAGAAATTCAACTCCCTGGTATCTGACTGCAAATTCCTGGCATTCTCCTGGTTTGTCCTCCCTCTCCTGCTCTCTCTCTCCCTCTCCTTATCCTCCTCCCCTTTCCTCCCTCCCTGCTACTTCCTTTCTCCTTGAAGAGTTAAATCTATTGTCTCAAAGAGTTCTTAGTACTTTGCAGTTTTTTCTTAGTATTAGCAGATTCTCCTGCCTCAGACTCCCAAGTGGCTGGGACTACAGGCACGCACCACCATGCCTGGCTAGTTTTGTGTTTTTAGTGAAGACAGGGTTTCACCATGTTGGACAGGCTGGTCTCAAACTCCTGACCTCAAGTGATCCCCTCACCTCGGCCTCCCTGGGTGCTGGGATTACAAGTGCGAGCCATCACACCTGGCAGATTTTCATTCTTTTTATGTAGCAGAAAGTATAAAGCCACATATGGCTTATTTGAAATATTTCAAAAATTTAAAAAACGCAGAAGCAGGAAAATAAATTCTAAGTTCAAGTGAGGGATGATGGTAGTTTGAACCAAAGGGTTGCATGTAGTAAGAAATTGTGATTTAAGATATATTTTAGAGTTGGAAGTAGCAGGATATTCCGATGGAGTTTGACTTTGGTTTTGGGCCCACTGAGTTTGAGATGCCTTTGAGAAATGAAGGAAGTAGAGAGAGAATACAAGAAAAACTGGCCAGGCACTGTGGCTCACGCCTGTAGTCTCAGCACTTCGGGAGGCCAAGGCAGGCGGGTCACTTGAGAACAGCTTGGGCAACATGGTGAGGCCCCATCTCTGCAAAGAATACAGAAATTGGCTGAGTACTATGGCACACACCTGTAGTCCCATCTACTCAGGGGGCTGAGATGGAAGGATCAATTGAGGCTGTGAGTTCAAAGCTGCAGTGAGTTGTGACTGTGCCACTGCACGCTAGCCTGGGTGACAGAAGAGACCTTGTCTCGAAAAAGAATCTGAAAACAATGGAACCGTGCCTTCATAATTCTAGAAAGGAAGTTGTTTTCAACTGATAAATCCATATTCAGTCAAATAATCAAGCATGAAGGCAAAATAATGCATTTTTAGACAAGCAAAGACTCAGGGTTTACCTCCATGTACCCTTTCTTGGGAAGCTGTTGGAGAAGAAAAGCAACTTTCCAAATGGGTTTCCATTGTAACTAAAAGTCATTTAGAGTTTTGCCCTGAACTTTTGGACTAATTCAGACCTTTTTGCCCTTTAAACACCTCAGGTTTATAATCTGCTCCTTAATTCCTGGGGTGTAGTTGGATCATCTGCAAAAGATTTAAGACTGAAGAGAGTATGGCAAGAATCCCACTGTATCTTTCACATCTGACACCTTCACATCTTCTCCACCTACCGTGTGAAAGCTTGTTGATCTTCATGCAAAAGTAGATGTTATAGATCAAGAAGCCTTTATTGCAGTCATTTTAAGTAGATAATAGATTCATGTTTTGTTAACTTCAGAGTCTTTCTGGAGTTTCTCAGTGTTAGTTAAGTCATTACAAAGATTCAATTACTTTGCTCCAAACACAAAAAAAGAAGAAGAGACATCAGCCTTTGGCCTCTTATAATTTTTATTTTATTATATTTTATGTATTTGTTTTGAGCGTCTAGCTCTGTCACCAAGGCTGGAGTGCAGTGGTGTGATCACTGCTCACTGCAGCCTCAAGCTCCCAGGCTCAAGCAATCCTCACACCTCAGCCTCCCAAGTTGCTGGGCCTACAAGAGCATACCACCGTGCCTGGCTAATTTTTTTTTTTTTTTTTGTAGAGGTGGGGCCTCACCATGTTGCCCAGGTTGGCCTCTAACTCCTTTGCTCAAGCAACCCTCCGCCTCAGCCTCCAAAGTGCTAGGATTACAGGCATGAGTCACTGTGCCTGGCCAATTTGTATTTTATAAAGAAAGTATTAATAGTAACAGAAAGGGAAAAATATTTAAGTACCTACTATGTCCTAGGAACCATGCTAGACACTTTTAATAACTCCCTTAATCCTCATAATAACCTTATGTGATGAATGCAGTTGATGGCATGTTGCCAATAAGGAACAAAAGCACAAGCTTTGGGAAGCCCAGGCTATGATGGAGGCCAGAAGTATGGACCCTTCAGCCAGACTGGATTCATTCTCATCTCCCAACCACTAGCTATAAGACCATAGACACATTACTTAACCTGACCTCCTGACCTCAGGTTTTTCAGCTGTAAAACGGGAATAGCATTTGTCTTACAGGGTTATTGTGAGGAGCCAGAATTTGAACCCATGTCAGCCTGACTTTATGTAAAATTTTTGCTGCCATATTTTATGTATACATATGTATGTACAGAGATAGAGGGCGTGTACGTGTGTGTATACACATGTAGAGAGAAAGAGAATAGTACACAATAAATTAAGTGTAGAGTTTGATATCCTCATGACTTTGAGATGGACAAAGTTTTCTTAACAGGACACAAAGAACAGTAAGTGTTAAGGGAAAACTGTACAAACTGTACTACATTAAAATTAAGAATTTCTGTTTATTGAAAAGCATTATGAGAATTAAAAGGCAAGCTACAAAGTGGGAGTGGATATTGCAGTGCATATATATGACAAATGACTTGCCAGAATATATTAAAATGCCCACAAATCAATAAGGACAGACAACCCATTAGGAAGATAGCCAAGAGATTCAAACTGGTACATCACAGAAGAGGACACCCAAACGGCCAATGAGCACATGAAAAGATTGTCAACCTCAGTACCCCACAGGGAAATGCGAATTAGAACCACAATGTGAACACACTAGACATTGCTCAAATGACTGAATCTGGAATGACTAAAATGACTAAATGAAATGAATGACTAGAATGGAATTTTGACAAGCATGTGGAACAACTGGAATATCTATATCTTTTAAGATCTCCACACAGAGCCAAGTTTGAAAAATAACAGTGCATATATGGCCCCTCAAAAAGAATTACAACGGCTACTGTTGATCATCCATTGGATAGAAACAAATTCATATTGAAAATGGGAATATAGTAATTATCAAGGGTCAGAAAATAAACATACACTCAGCCCAGGCATGCAAAAATCCGTTAACTCCTGGAGAATAAGAATAATGACTCTCACTGCTTTCCTGTACCAGAGGAGCCATAAGCTAAGCCGGCCAGCTGCTTGCTTCTGCTTCAACTTCGACCCTCTTGACAATGCACAGAAACGACCAGGTTGGTATTTCATCAGAGTATAAAATGAGGAGAGAAATTACGAATGCAGTATAGTAGTTGTAAAGTAGACATTTCTGTTTGACCTTCAGCATGTAGATATTTACCTAACAGAGGTGACCTCAGGATCCCAATTAGAGGTGCCTTCAACTTAGAGACCATCTTGTTGGCTGATCTACTTTTAAGTTCTCAAGTCCACACAAGAGACTGGATCCAGCATAATAAGGTGCTTTTTAGATCTGGAGAAACTCAGCTGCTCTTAGTGGTATTCCAGATGGATCTCTGTTAGACTGAATTTTGTTTCCTCTGCTTAAGGTGTTTTATTATTCTGTACAGTTTAGGTCTCCTGTGAAACAATATTAGATTAGACACACAGGAGATTGAGGGGAAAATATTCTGTGCAAGATTAAGGAGACAGGGGACAGGAGAAGGTAGAGAGAGCCTTCAAACAACAAGGCAGTTAGAAGCCTAAGAACAGCAAATGGGAAGGAGGAAGAGTTGGGTTTGAAGAGCTTTAGATTGTAGTTCTGAGAAAGTCTCACCCAGTGCAGCAAGGAGTCCCCAAGCAAAGGTTGGCCAGTATGTGAATATTGACAGGAACATGCAGGTTCTAACAGCCCTGCTGTGCTCTGTCTTTGGCTAGGAGCAGCCTGGGGAAAGGGTGGCCTCAGTGTTTAAGACAATGGATCTGGAGGTTTGGCAACTGGGGCTGTTGGTCAACTGCACTCCCTGAAGCAGATTCCCTGGAAGAGCTCTGTAGTTGCAGAATACTAAGAACTCTTTCAGATAAGAGATTTAACTCTTACAAGGAGAAAAGAAATATCAGAGGGGGAGGAAAAGGGAATAGAAGAGGGGGAGAGAGAACAGGAGAGGGAGGACAAGCAAGGAGAATGCCAGGAGCTTGAAGTCATACACCTAGGAGTTGAATTTGTAGTTCCACCACTTTGGGAAATATGTTCTGTCTCTCAGTGGGAGCTGAATCCTGTACAATCTGCATTCCATATCCATGGGTTGTGCATTCGCAGGTTCAACCAACCAGGGATCAAAAATATTCAGGAAAAAAACAACAATACAACAATAAAAATAGTACAAATTTTAAAACCATGCAATAATGCACTATAGCAACTATTTACATAGCATGTACATTGTACTAGCTAACTTTACATTGTATAAGTAATCTTGAGATGATTTAAAGCATACTGGAGGATATACCTAGGTTATATGCAAATACTACAGCATTTTACATCAGGGACTTAAGCATCTGCTAATTTTGATACTGCAATTTTGATCCCTGGCTGATTATGCTATTAACAATAGTAGTAACTAGTATTTTGAGCACTTATCATATGCCAGGGGCTCTTCTCAGTATTCTGCATATCGAAGACTCATAAAATGGGAATGGAAGGGAAGGAGTTAACAATTTTGATGGCTAACATTGTATGAAGAAAAGTTCAACACCATTGATCATTAGAGAAATGCAAATCAAAACCATAATGAGATACTATCTTACACCAGTCAGAAAGCCCATTAAAAAATCAAAAAATAAGAAATGCTGGTGAGGTTGCAGGGAAAAGGGAACACTTATACACTGTTAGTGGGAGTGTAAATAGTTCAACCATTGTGGGAGATAGTGTGGCAATTCCTCAAGACCCAAAAACAGAAATACCATTGGATCCAGCAACTCCATTACTGGGTACATCCACAAAGGAATATAAATCATTCTACTATCAAGATACATGCATGTGTATGTTCATGCAGCATGATTCACAATACCAAAGACATGGAATCAACCCAAATGCCCATCAATGACAGATTAAATAAAGAAACTGTGTTACATATACACCATGGAATACTATGCAACCATAAAAAAGAGCAAGATTATATCCTTTGTAGGAACATGATGGAGCTGGAGGCCATTATCCTTAGCAAACTAACACAGCAACAGAAAACCAAATACCACATGTTCTCACTTGTAAGTGGGAGCTAAATGATGAGAACACATGGACACACTGAGGGGAACTGGGCCTATCGGAAGGTGGGGTTGGGAGGATTAAGAGGATGGGGAATAATAACTAATGGGTACTAGACCTAATACTTGGGTGACGAAATAATCTGTACAACAAACTCCTGTGACACAAATTTACCTATGTAACAAACCTGCACATGTACCCCCAAACTTAAAATAAAATTTAAATAAAAAATAATTAATTAATTCAAAAAATTTGATGACTTAATATGTGCCGGACACTGTGCTAGGTACTTTGTCTCTGCCCTCTTGTGGGGGCCAGGAACCACTGGTTGAAGCATTAGCCTTGCCATTAATTTACTGTTTCGTCCTGGACATGTCACTAGATTTCTATCAAAGAAAAAATCTCACGGATTCTCTTGGCACCTTCTTCAGTACCTTTGCAATTTGTAATTACATCTTATTTGTTTATGATGCCTGTCTCCCTCATGATAAACTTAATGATGGTGGACATTTTTATCTGTTTTATTTATCATTACATCACAAGGGTTTGCATAGTGCCTATCCATAGATTAAAAATAAATGTGAATTAAATCAGTGAAAAAACCTTTCATAGCCTACACCCTTTCAGTTACTCAGAGACTCTGATTCTCATCAACAAAGAAATAAAATATCTAGTTTTTTACATTATAAACATATATGTTTATAAGCACTTAATTATTTCTTTTATGGTTAAAGTTAAGAAAATGAAATTATAGTATTATCATTTTTCAAGTAAACTTTGTTGTAAAATCTCAATAATTTTAAATATTCTGATTTCAGCTTTTGCTCTTACCACCCCCTGCCCGCCTACCCACCCACCCATGGTAACATATACAGTCTGCTGAGAAACACTAAATCAGATGACATGACCCCTGAGCCTGGTGACCACAAATCTCAGTATTTTTGGAGCAAGATAAATTCCCAGTATTCTCTATAATTTCTTTTTCTGTGCTGATAGATTCACAAATCATAAACAAAACATTTTTTGGCAGACTCTTTCCCAACTTTTGATTCTGAAAATATGGTCACCAGATCCTCAAAACTTCTGGAAGATTTACCTAGGCATTGTTTAGAGGAACTTTGGGTTTGTGGTGAACAGTTTGCCTGACAATAAATCTAAGTGTCACGATATCCATTTCCATGTGTCAATGGTCCATTCTCCTTAAGCCTTGACGATGTCTGTGCCTCCTTCCTGACCCTTTCCACCTCCCCACCCACTTGCCCTCTTGGCCTACCATGCACGCATCCTGAGCCCTGCTTGGAGGAGAAGGTCTCCCCCATTGCTCCTCCATGCCAGTGGTAATCCAAAGAATGTTGTGTGACTGCACATGATCTGTGACCCTTTCCACAGAACTTACAGCAGAAAGGTTTTTGCTAGATTGTAAAAGACTGGCTTAGTTGACATCTCCCCAGAAGCAAATTCTGAAACAAGAGACTTTCCTAGGGAGATGATCCCACATAGTACTGGGTGGAAGAGAAAATTAGGAAAGTGAGACAGGGAAGGGATAGAAGTCAATAGACAGAGATGGTAAACGTGTGGGTTTCCTCTGTAAGTAACTGGGGCTCAGCCCCATTAGAGGCCCTCTGGGAGAGGGTGCATAACATGCTTCTGAGTTGTACCAATGGGAGGCCAGGAAGCAGGAGCTCTTATCCACCAATTCCCAAGTGAGATTGATTGAGGGTCACTCCTGGGGGCTTTCACCTCCCCCACAAATGCCAGCCTGTGCCCCACCTTGTGCAAGAAAGCATGTTCAAGAAAGCCCCCTGATAATGAATGAGCCATGGTGCTTCCAGTATGAGCCCACGGAGTATATGAACAAGGCACCAACAGCATCTTCCACAAAGACAAAAGACTTCTAAGAACTGGGTCTGATGAGCTTCTGCCTAGGCTAATTCCGTCTGAAAAGCTATGTGTTGGGAGTTGATCCACTGACATCGTCGCTAATTCACCCCTTAGACCACCCTAGCTTTTTCTCATAGCCCCTTTTTTTCTGCTGTAGAAAGTCCCTGTGTTTGGTTCATCAGCAGAGCCATATGTTAATAAGCAAGTACTTGGGAAACAGCGCATGAGCAAAGAGTGGATTTCCATTGCAACTGGATCGTGTTTTGCTTCTGAGGTGGAGCCTGCCTAAGATGTCTCCACAACTGTGTCTCATGTGCTAGACAGTCACTTCTCAACATTTATTGGATGTGACAATGTACAGGGTGTGGTCCTAACCCAGGGGACTTCGAATCTAAATAAACCTCTAACTTTCTTTGATGTATGGTATTTTCCTTTCCTTTCATTCAGTGGTTCTTTGCAGCAGGTGCTGACATTTTTATTATTCACACATACGTCTCCAGGATACCATCTCACCATAACACTTCAAATTTATGCAGGAACTTTCTTCGAAGGAGGCCAATGCTCTTCTAAATAAACCATCTCTATCAACACAGGATTTTAAACTCAAGGAAATCCTCATGTGAAGGAAAAGGAGCGAAAACATGTTTTCCTCATCCTGTATCTAGAAAAAGAAAGAAACACAGTGGGGCATGGCTTTCATGCAAGCTTATGGCTGCCTGAGAGCAGGAGGCCTCAGTTCCACACCTGTAAAATAAGCCTGTAAGTAACAAAAAGGCCAACTGTATACGTCTGCAAGGGGAGTAAATGAGATAACTCGTGTGCTAGTATAGGTCAGGATAGTAAATGTGAGCCACAATTGTTGTGTTATGGAGATGCAAAAGCTTTACTTACAGCTGCCCCATAACATGCAACTCACCATAACATCTGGGAAAAGTGGGAAAAACTTGAATTCAAGGGCTGGCCCCAATGCCAACCGTATTGGCAACCACAGAATTTCCCTGGGCCTCATGTTTTCCACAGGGATAACTATCCTTAACTGGGGAGGATAATGTCTTTCAAATATCACCTTTCTCAGGATGCTGTTGTGAGGCTTGAAGAAGACAATAGCTTTTTTGGTGGGTGCAGTTATGGTTTTCAATCCCTCATTTTCTCTATCATGCAACTTAGTGGCACAAATATGATCCCCCTTCCATGGATGATGAGATTGGTCACATGACTTGATTTGGCCAATGAGATACTGGCAGAAGTGATGTAAACTGAGGCCTTAAATGTACTGCAGGGTTGGCTAGGCCTCTAGTGCTCCAGAGAGCCACTATATTAAGATAGCACAGTTTATCCAAATGGAGAGAAGTCATCAGCTGTTACCACTGTATACCATGCCATCTGGAGCAAATTAGCATTAACAATAAGATTATAAAAACAGTAATCATTCACATTTCTTACTATGTGCCTAGGCACTGCCCTTAACATTTTACAAGATTTAACTCATGTAATTAACTCTCGATAACTCTATGAGCCGGCACTATTATCCACTATTATTATTATCACAATTTTTTTTATGCAGAAACGAAGGACTATGGAGGACAAGTGATTTGCCCAAGGTGCCCCAAAAGATTGAACTTGTGGTTCCAATCATGTAATCTTAATCTAGGGCCCAGTCCGTTCACCATTACATACTACCTAGAACACAGGAGCTGTGGGCAGTGAAAAACGTAAACTCTCCAGAGCGCAAACTCATCTAGGTGCTGCGCACTACCACGATGGATAGCTCTGGCTATAGGGTGACACCAGCTCAGAGTTCGAATCCACTTTTCACTAGCTATAAGAAGATGTGCCTCAAAACTTCTCTAGGCCTCAATTTTCTCACCTGTAAAATGGGCTCATATGAGTCATTCAGTGCTAAAGCTATTAGAAAGGTTAATCGGGCATAGAATGAGGTTAGTTCCTGTCTTGTTTTCAGCATCCAGGCTTAAGGCAGGTGCCTCACAGAGAATCACTGCCCTGAGGATCTCTTTTGAAGAGTGCAGGAGCTAAGACAGGTAGCAGAAGCCCTGATGACAATCTTTGCCCACCTCTGTGCTTGGTCCTCAAGCAGTTCCAACTAGGACAGAGCAATCCTTTGTTCGTTGCCATAAAAACTGCTCCTACTTCAAATGGGAACTTATGAAGCTGGGGTGTTGGGTTTTGGTTGATGCTTTTAGATCAGGATCCAAAGGTTTGGGTTTCTGACGTCATTCGTCTCTCACCCATGAGTTTAGAAAAATTGAGGATGCCAAGTAGGGGGAGCGACATAGTGCCAAGGGTACATCATTGTGGCTGCCAGCAGCAGAATGGGTGGCCACAACTCTGAGGCCAACTAACTACTGCCCCACGACTCTGAGGCCTGTTTGACTTTCCAAAAAGTAAAAATATCATTCATTTTTATGCCAACTTCCAAAGTGGCACATCTATTCTTTCGCAGTGTTCCAGACATTTCCTTATCTTTGCTGGAGAGAAACATCTCCATACATCCATTTAGCACAGTGTTTATTATAAGAAAGAGTTGGTTCCAGAACTCAGGGCACTTAACATCTTTAAACATAGATTTCAGAGTCTCTAATCTGATGGAAGCCACATTCTCTCTGAATGGGGTGTATCTGAATATCTCCCAGGTGAGTAAGGAGGCTGAGGAGTCTCTTCATAATGCACAAAAGGAATATGCAATGTTGTGTTTTGATTTTAAGCGGCTTGTAAATGAAGCCATAACTGCAGGGCTAACGTTGAAATATGGTGCCTCACCCTGCTGCACTTCCTGAGGTCACTAACTAGGGCTGGCATATGAAAGCAGGACAGAGCCTATAAATTAGTATTAACTCTTTGATTTTACTGTGAGTTTCTAAGACCACGAAGTGAAATTGCTGGGCTCAAAACCTAGAAACCGCCTTGGCTTGCTTGCAGTTTTAACCCTTCATCCTCAGTTCATCAAGAAGCCTATATAAAAAAAAATTCACGAACACACTTCAACTACTGCCTTTCACTCCCCTAATGAACACAGAAATGTCCATGGAAAAATATGATTTACAGGAATTGCAGTAACCGCCATTTCATCTTTGCTGTAATAAGGTCTCACGGTTGACAACTTTATAAAACACGATTGGTGTACCAGCAAAGCAAACCACTTCTGAGGGTTGCCTCAAGATTGTCCAGTCCCTCCAATGAGCTTTTATTTGCAAGAATAACCCATAGAAGGCCAAGAGATATGCATAACATAATATAGCTCCTGGTTCTTAATATGCCATTTTTTAGAATCAGTGGAGCAAGTTTTATTGAGTGGGGTCTGATGACCCACACATTTTTTAAATGAGGAGATCTTTTTTAAAAAATGAAAAAGAAAGAAAAAAACACACAAACTAACTTCAGATGGTGAGTTTGACCTTTACTGATCTGAAACTAAAAAAAAAAAAAAAAAAAAAAAAAAAAAAAAAAAAAGCTTAATTTTTCTTCATCTAAAGTTTAATAAAATCATGTTTCCATTTTCTGTGACTGTTTCTTAGTAAACTCTCAATGTGTGTTTCTCAATTTTGAAAGAAGTCACCACTCAGGCTATAAACCAATGATTATCTTTGCTATAAGAAATATTAAGCATCCTGAACTTTCTTTATATTATGATGGAACTTGCAATATGCTATGCAATTTCATAGTAGAATCACTCTTTCAACAAACAGAACCCACCAATTTAAGGACCAAAAAAATCCCTGGTTCTATAATCCTAAGTTCTATAACCCTCACTTTGGTTTTCATTTTGGCACCAAAAGGACAAAATGTGGGAAAATTGTTTCATCAATAGCTGTTACGAATAGAAATTATATAAGATCTGCACTGATATGTAATATAAGATAGTGTAGGAGCCCGATTAGTGAACAACAATAAATCTCACTTTGATCACTGAAATGTCTTCAATAATTCTTAGAACAAGAAGTTTAAAAAGCTTCCCCTTTCTCCCTAGGAACACTGGCCTTGTCCACTGATGCTTCCCACAAGGAGCCTTCATGCCCTGTCTCCATCTTTGGCTCTCAACTCATCTATACTTCTAAGGGCCCATCTCTTCTCCCTCACTCCTACCATCTTCAGGACAAGTGACACTACCCAGGTGGGGCAAGAGATGATCAACTATGGAATAGGAGGGAAATGCAATTTCTTCCATTTATGTTTGCTTTCTCTAAATAAATGATGAGCCAGGCTTTTGTCTTCGTTGATATGCAGATGGACACTGTCCCTTAGCAGGCTGCATGCCAGTGGTCATGTGTCATCGACATTACAGGAAAAATCCAGAGGACAGCAGTGGAAGGCAGTCCTCTCACTCCAGGGCTGGTTTTCTGCATCTTGTGACATATTGCAGCTCACATGTGCCCAATTTAATGGGCTTACGGATTATACTATCTGGTTTTAAGTACACTAAACCCCCCAAATTGGTTAGGTGGCTTAGAAAAAAAGATCCCTGAAAAGCATCCATGAATCATAGTTAACACTGATAGTGAGGGCAAAGTAATAAGAGCAAGATGAAGGCAGGGCTGCCATGCCTCCTCCTCCTCCTCCTCCTAAAGCCAGGTGAACGCATAATCCGTGTGACAAGCCACAGGCCAAAACTGTCTAATTACTGAGAGCTCCATTCCCACTCCAGAGAGAGTAGCCCTCAAGGCATTAGTTCACAGCAATATTAAGCCATCACAGCTCACGAGACTTTTTTAAAAATGTATTTAATTTATTTATCTTTTGTTAATTTCTATTTTTCTGTACATTTAATGTCCATATAATCATAAAGTAGTAGAACTTAAATTGTTGATACATAAAATTCAAAATTAGTTTACAGGTAAGCACATATGTTAAGAAAATAAAACAAGAATGAAACCAAAAATTTAATTCTCACATGTCTTTATTTGGATTTCCCCCGGAAGCAGATGCTAAGACAAAAATTCACTGACAAGTCATTTATTTTGGAGTGATCCAGGATATACATTATCAAGCAAGTTATCTAAGGGTAACAGGAGCTTAATCTCATTGGGAATTCTGAGAGCCACAGTAGAACACACCTCAGTGTCATCCATCTGGGATGAGAAGCAAGATCGTAGGTTATTTACACACCAACTCCCATTAGTCATTGACTGAGGGCTGCTCCTGGAGTGGGTGGGGGGGAATTCATATTCTGGTACTTCTGGCCTGTGCAAGAAAGCAAAGTAGGCTCTGATGGCCAGAGAGATTATCGGGTAAAGAAATGCAGATGATGGCGGATGGGAGCCAGGAGTCAGGTCAGTGTGCCTTGATGGGTGCAGGACAGAGGATATGAGTGGGGCTAGATCACCCCTCTGAGACAACTCTGATGACACACATATCACTTCTACTTACACAACCTATTTCCAATACGGTACTTTTTTCACCCTGCCCTGCAAATTTAACATATCCATTTGGTCTCTCCAAACACAAGACAAGCTCCTTTAAGGTATACCCTATCATGTGTCTATTTTTACCTCTGTTCCTGTCACAGTGGCCAGCACTTTGTAGTGAAGCAGTGCTTTTGGAGTGTGTTTACTGGGGATCTACCATGTGTCAGGCAATCTTCTAGGCACTGGGAATAAAGCGGTGTACATTATAACCTCTGCCTTTATATAGGTGGCATTGCATTCACAGATGCTGAGATACTGTATTCATCCGTGCTAGCCCTTGAATCAGTTAGCTTCTGCAGCATAATAAACAACCTGAAACTCTCAGTAGCCTAAACCAGAAGAATGTATTTTGTTCATGAGTTTGTGGGCTGTGTGGGGCAACCCCGTTCCACTGTCACCCTCCATTCCCTCAGCCCACGCGAGGAACAGCCACCCAGCTAGGGCATGCTCTTTTCATAAGACAGCAGAAGTTCAAGAACAACAACAGAAACACGTGATGTCTCTTAAGGCCTAGGATCAGAACTGGAACACTGTCACTGTCCCCTTGGTGTCACAGGCCAAAGCAAATCTCAAAGTCATGCCCAGAGTCAAGGATAAAGGACATACACTCCTCCCACAGAGGTGGGGACTGCAAGTCACTTGGCAAAGGATAGAGATAAAGGGAAGGGTAAAGAATTGGGGACAATGGTGCTCTTAATTGCAGTTTGAAAATAAATACATAGAAATATTTGTTCCATAAATATTTCTTATTTCTGTGTTCCTTACAAAGCTGATACAATTAATCTCCATTAACTTTCTGCCTCTCCTTCATTCCACGTGTTTCTGTGCAAGTAATCGTCTTCATCAAGGCAAGCAAGTAGGCCTCTCACTGGCCAGTCCAGTCCAAATGCATCTCCCAGGTCACAGCGATTACTCCAGGGATGGGCATTCATCAACCACCGGAAGCCTTGCTCTCTGAGATCACAGGTCGCTTTACCTGTAACTGCTGGGGCTACCTTTCCTACAAAAGCTGGAAAATGGAGCTAGCACTGGAGAAAGCAGAGCTAAGGATAGAGGAGTGCCTGATTCCTGGTGTCAGTGGGAGTTTCTGTCCTCCAGGCCAGAGTCTACCCAAATTATGATAGCTCTCAGGTGGCCCCACAGGTAACTGCCTACCAAACACAGGTAGCTGCCTACGTGAAAAAATAGTAACAATAATATTAGCAGTGCTAAGTAGATTGACCCATTCCTCTCCTAGAACCTCACTGCAGCACATCGCCTCCTCTCCTACACCACACATCACTTTCCCCAGTGTCTGAAATACACCCAGGCAAGCTTCTTCCTTTTAGACCCTTAGGTCTTTGATCAACAGGGCTCACATCCATCCCATCTTCATATCCCTACGGTAATAAGAAGAAAGCTTTGTATTCTAAACAGTTTACATATAATTGTGGATAAATGTGTTCCAGTAGTTACCAAGCTTGAGTAAATCTACTCGGCACATCCAACTAGGCTGTTCTTCAAATAAGCCTGCTGTCTCCTACAGCATTCACAGGTCACTCTCTTTGGGTCCTGATGTCTTTGTGTTTTTAGCATGGAATGAATAATCATGTATATTTAGAAGGAGTCACAGAAAGAAAATTCTACCATCAAGCACGCCTTGTTTTATTTGATGTGAACTGGAAATACAACATAAGAAAGAAAATGTTTACTTAAAAATATATTTTATCTCCATCTCTTATAGGCCATAAGGTTCTTAAGAGCAGAGAATATTGTTTCTGTAATGATTCTCTGCAAAATGACTCAGGTAAGTAGATCACAATGAGAATCATTTAATAATTGTTGACTTAGAGAACTTAAAGGAGTTGGGAGTAATTATTTCACAGCTGCAGCAAAAATGTCCAATAGAAGAAGACAGTAAAACAGCATTCACTAAAGGTCCACTATGTGCCAGACACTTAAAATATAATTGATATAAATTATTAACTTACGGTTACATGATTCATACCACATAATAGATTCTAAATCTTGGAAACAGAATCAAGAATCCAGAAGTTGATGGAACCACACATATATGAACAACTGATTTTCAACAAAGATAAAAAGGTAATTCAGTAAAGAAAAAACAGCCTTTTCAAAAAAATGTACTGTTTAAAAAATCGATATATATGTGTAAAGGAAAATTAACTTACTTTCATACCTTATACCATATAAAAAAGAGTAATGTAAATAGATCATAGATTTAAATGTTAAACCTATCACTGTAAAATTTTACAAGAAAACATAGGAGAAATTTTCTTAGGTTATTAGGTATGACCCTGAAAACATGATTCCTAAAATAAAAGTTAATAAATTGAACTTCATTAAAATTTTCTGTTCTTCAAAGTGCAGTGTTAAGAGAATGAAAAGACAGAGACTTGGAAAAAATATTTGCAAATTATATATCTGATAAAGGACTTGTATCCGTAATAGAAAATAAACTGCCTAATTTTAAAATGAGCAAAAGATTTGAACAGATACTTTCTTGAAAAAAAATACTTATATGGCAAATAAGCACATGAATAGATGCTCAACATCATTAGTCATTAAGAAAATGCAAACTAAAACTGTAATGAGATATCTGTTAGCTAAAAGACTGACCACAGCAAGTATTGGGGAGGTAATGGAAGAACTAGAATCTCATTCACTGCAGTGAGAATGTAAAATGATACAGCCCCTTTGGAAAACAATGTGTCAGTTGCTTATGAAGTTAAAACACACACACACACACACACACACACACACGCATAACCACCATATGATGCAGCTATTCCATTCTCGGTTTTTACCAAAGAAAAATGAAAGCATCAATACACACAAAGTCATATACATAAACATTCAAGCAGCTTTATTTGTAATAACCCAAAACTTAAACAACCCACATGCCCACCAACAGGTGAATGAATAAGCAAGTTGAGGTGTATCCATACCTTAAAATCCTACTCTAAAATAAAAAAAGAATACTGATTCATTCCATATAATGAATAAATGTCAAAACAATTATGTTGAGTAAAAGAAGTCATACAAAAAAGAATAAAATCTGTGTGATTCCACTATATAAAACCCTAGAAAATGCAAAGTAAGCTGATCAGTCATTGTCTAGGGAGGAAGAGAGGGAGGAATGCAGGGAAGGATGACAAGGGGCACAGGGAACCTGTTGGGGATGAGTGCTGTTTGCTCTCTTGATTGTAGTGACAGTTTCATGGATGTACACATAAGTCAATGTTTATCAAATCGTACACTTTAAATGCATGCTGTTTATTTTATGTCAATCATGTCTTAATAAAGTAGTTTTTCAATCAATTTACTTCTGTAAGATGAATCTTCAAGAACTATACTACTACCTCTTTTCTACAAATAAAAAAACAGAGACTCCAAAAGTTGAGTCCTCCAGCATACACATGACCAGGGGATGTGAGCCCTGAAACACCCTCATTAAACAATCAGGGTTGTCTTGGACAAATCCATTTAGTTTTCTGGGCTTCATTTTCTCCATCCATAAAAAAGAAAGGGGTAGAGCTGTAAATGGAAAATGAGTTGAAGATGAGTGATTTTCAATTAATAAATGTCAAATTCTTTCTTCATTTGAAGATCTTATTTTCAATCTCTCATGTTTGTAGGGAAAGCTCACCTACGAAAGGGTGCTTTTCTCCAGCCAGACAATGGGGGTAGGGAAGAGAACCACGCTGAATGACTCACGAAAATACTGTAAGAAATGACGGGACCGTCCCCAGAAGTCCCTTCCACTGACTTTTGCCAGCTTGCTACAGAGAAGCTTGCAAGAAGGATGAATCACAAGAAAAAGGCATATTGTATCCTCACATCATAAATTTTACAAAACTGCTTCATAAAAAATAACTTCGGGTCCAGGAACTTCACTAGAAAAATGTCCAACCTGTCTTCAAATTTGGGAACTTTGAAAAGTTTACATACCAGCAGGTCAAGATTCAGTTCATACATCTTAGTGCTTCAGTGTACTATATTTGGCTCGGAAAGTGAATGCCCCTTTTCTGGCAAACCACGCTGTATTCATTGGTGTGAGCTCTTAACTGAGCTTTGTCAAGTTGCCATCAAACATATGGGCTTGGTTCCTCTAGTTCACTAATAAAGAACAAGTAGTTCAACTTATTAGATGGTGTTAATATTCCACGTCCGGAAAACCAAGAATTTAAAGAGCAATAAGCACTCTGGCAGAAACTGACCCCAAGCCCATCAGTCTGAAACAGGCTGGGTGGGTTAAGGAGAGCACAGGCCTTTTAGTCTATTTCTATTGCATTGTTTCTATTTGCATTTAAATCCTCAGAAGCTTATGCTTCTGTTAGTCTTGAGGGTATCGTAAATGCTTTGTCTTTTGTTCTTCCCCAAAGCAGACCCTGGGACAAGGTCTTAGATGAAGGGATTTAGTTTAGGAAGTGATGCAGGGGAGCACAGTGTGGGAGGGAGAAGTGAGGCAGGAAAGAGAAGGAAGCCACGAGGGTGCAATGATGAGTGTTACCAACATGGGCAACTGAGGCTCAGCCCTCCTGGGACAACTCTGGGAGACTATAGAGAGCACGCCTCAGAACCGCCCGTCTGAGCAGGACACAAGCTGGGTGTGTGCCCCTCAATGCCCGCCTCTCATTGGCCTGAGCTTGAGGGCCGAGAATGTCCCCTTTTTGGCCAGAGGATGCCTCTGGGAAGGGAGATAAGAGAATCCACTCCACAGCTGTCCTTCAAGGCTGGGCCAAAGTGATGTGAGCAGGGCAACAGCAACATGGACTTCATTCTAAAAGTACATGTTTACGCTTATTTGTTAGACTTGACTTCTACATTTTTTCAGCCTCAATGTCTACTCAATCACCTGATCTTTCTTTTTTTCTCTCTCTGTGTTGCATTCCTCATTAAAATTGGATGCCTGCCCTCTCCTGAGAAGAACTAATGTGGCCAAACAGACCTAAATTTCTCCTTCAGTTTCAGGACACCTACACTGCCATGTAATGCCATCCCACTGAACCCAGATGAAGACTCTGACCAAGACACACATAAATACAACGAGAAAGGATAAAAAAGGGGAGACCTCAAATTAGCCGGGCGTGGTGGTGTGTGCGCACCTGTAGTCCCAGCTAATCTGGAGGCTGAGGCAGGAGAATCGCTTGAACCCGGGAGGTGGAGGTTTCAGTGAGTCGAGATCGCGCCACTTCACTGCAGCCTGGGAGACAGAATGAGATTCTGTCTCAAAAAAAAAAAAAAAAAAAAAAAAGAGGGGGGGTGGGGGACCCTCCTTTCCCTTCTCCTTCTCCTTCTCCTTCTCCTTCTCCTTCTCCTTCTCCTTCTCCTTCTCCTTCTCCTTCTCCTTCTCCTTCCCCTCCCCCAAAAGGGTTGGCTTCATTCGAGGAGTACCTTTGAACTGAGCTCTGAGCCATGTTTCTGCTATGGGACACTACACTGGAACCAGTGCCCTTCTTTTGGTCTGGAAGGTGTGAATCAGACTTCAGCTGCCCACACATTACCCCCATTGTATTGACACCACATGTGCCCATGATCAGGAAACCCCAGGATACCTTGGTCCCAGACCCATGGGGGACTCAGCCAGGCTAGAGGCTTCAGACAAAACAGAAGTAACCCCTGGAAGGAGCAGACCAGTCCTAGACCCAGGAAGACTCCTAAATATCTGAATGTTGACTTGGAAGCATCAGGCCTGGGAGAGTAAGTTACTGGTCTGCCCTCCAGTTACCAATCTTCCTTCTCTGTGACACCTAGGGATGAAGGTGTGCTGATGAAGATGACACAGTGGGATGATGAGACGGAGGGATGAAGAGGCCTTCGAAGGTCTCACAGTCTGGTAATTAAACAGATGGGACCATAAACCACCGTGATGAAAAGGCTCTTTGCTCTTTCCTTTTTTCTATGAGGGAAAAAGAGTCAGAGTTCAAAGTGGGAGGAAGAGCACGAACAGAGGGCTTCCAAGGCAGGTGAGGACTCATGGGCATTTAGCAGCTGCGTCAAGTAGGATTGCACCAGATGGAGACTGTGGGGAAGGGCATTCCAGGCAGTGGTGCATGTGAGCAAAGGTACAAGGACCTGAAAGTACACAGCAGTTTTAAGAAAGTATATGGCAGTTTTAAGAAAACAGATCCAGGGCTTGCCTGAGAAAGTGACCATTGAATAGTGGGAGTAATTGCCATAGATACACACATCATGATTTTCTAAATTTTAAGTTATCTATTCATTTCATTATATATTGAACAATATATAATTCACATCTATTTCCATCATTCACTACATTATGTTACTGTATTTTTAGGCTACTTTGTTTTCTATTTCATTATTTTAGAGTTGAATAACGAAGTTCTTGTCCCTCTGAGACTCTTATTTAGTCCCCAAATGCGTTGTCTCCTTCCACAGGACCTCAGGCTCGGCAGGGCTGGAGGACATTTCCCAGTCTGGCTCGCAGTAAGCTCTAGCCCACGACAGCTTACCCATGGGCTGACGTGCCTTGTAGTATATTCCAGAGCCCTTCCAGACAACTCGCTGGAGCGCTTCCTTTGCCCTTCTTCCTGGTAGAGAACACAGGCACCAGAGCCTCCATTCTGGGCCAGAGACTTTTCTCCACTCTACTGAATCTCAGGCTCTCCAGACAAGAAGTTTGCAGCTTGACTTCATTACCAAGACCCCTATGGGGCGATGCCCACACTGATAACCACAGTATGCTCAGACCTGCTCTGATAAGGAAGAGTTCACAGAGAAATGACTTCTAACCTCACTGATGAATGAGCAAAAGACTTATAAAGGAAATGGAGGGAAAGTGGGTTCCAAGTAAGAGGCACACCTGTATGAAGAAACAGAGAGATTTCAAAACGACCGTGAGTTGGTTGAAGAAACTAAGATATATGAATGGGCCAGTCAAAAGATGCTCATTGGAAGAATATTCTGCCAACCACGTGCCCTGCCCAGAGCAAGAGTGTAAATGTAGGCCCATCTACTATATGTCTAAGTATACCACAGATGCTATCAAGAAAAAAAGCTGTGACACAAAAGGTGTTCTTTCCTCCTATCTGCCTCTACACTAGTGTATCCTCCTAGTGGTCTGGGAGATCAGAATGGAAGGCAGAGGTCTTGAACTCCTCAGTGCTCTGCACTGAGAAGCACCAGGCAGAAAGAGCCAGTTCACAGCTGCCCTACCCACTTGTCTCCTCACACCCTCTCCATCCTGCACCACAGGGGACCTCACACTCATACATACTTGCCAACCTCCATCCCACAAACTATAAATATAACAGCAGCCACACCCCAGGTCCAAGGTGCCCACCCCAGTGGAATAGCATACCCTCAAGGAGAAAGACCCATGTACACCCTAGAAACAAGGTTGGGTTGGCTGGAGCATGGAATTCCAGGATCCCTGTCCCCTGAGCAAGTCCAGAAGAGAGGCATGGGCTCTGAGCAGGTGCAGCATGTGATTTTGGCCTTGCAGACCCTTTATCCTAAAGAGAGGGGCTCAACGGGAAGAAGCCCAGGGTGGGGCTTTTAAACCACAGAGCCCATCTTGCCTAGGTCTAAGGGCAATAACTGTTCTGCTATAATATTCTCTCTCTTTTTTTTTTTTTTTTTTTTTTTTTGATGGAGTCTCACTCTGTCACCCAGGCTGGAGTGCAATGTCACAATCTCGGCTCATTGCAACCTTCACCTCCCGGGTTCAAGCGATTTTCCTGCCTCAGCCTCCTGAGTAGCTGGGATTAGGCATACACCATCACGCCTGGCTAATTTTGTATTTTAGTAGAGACAGGGTTTCA
>NW_016806124.1:951184-963208 GCF_001698545.2 Rhinopithecus bieti
GTCTCTTTTTTTTTTTTTTTTGTTTTTTTTGAGATGGAGTCTCACTCTGTCACCCAGGCTGGAGTGCAATGTCACAATCTCGGCTCATTGCAACCTTCACCTCCCGGGTTCAAGCGATTTTCCTGCCTCAGCCTCCTGAGTAGCTGGGATTAGGCATACACCATCACGCCTGGCTAATTTTTGTATTTTTAGTAGAGACAGGGTTTCACCATCTTGGCCAGGCTGGTCTCAAACTCCTGACCTCAAGTGATCCACCCGGGTCGGCCTCCTAAAGTGCTGGGATTTCAGGTGTGAGCCACTGCACCCAGCCAAAATTCATTTTTTGCCTGCTTTTTTAATATCTGTCTCACTGTTAAGGGGATTGTGACATCTGCAGCAACAAGGACAGAATTGGAGGATTTTATGTTAAGTGAAATAAGCCAGGAACAGAAAGACAAATACTGCATGTTCCTACTCATATATGGGAGCTATAAAAGTTGATCTCATGGGCACGGAGAGTAGAATGATGGTTACCAGAGGCTGGGGGTGGGGGAGGTTCAGTGAGATGAGAGAGGTTGATTACTGGGTACAAACATACAGTTAGATAGAAGGAATATGTTCTAATGTTTGACAGCACAGTGAGGTGGCTATAGTTCGCAACAATGTATTGTATATTTCACAATAGCTTGAAGAGGGGACTTGAAATGTTCCCAGCACACAGAAATAAACACTGGAGGAGTTGGACAAACTGACTTGATTATTGCACATTTTATGCATGTAACAAAATATCATATGTACTGCATAAATATGTGCAAATATGTATCAATAAAAAGCAACAAAGAAAATGAAGGTATTTTAAATAAATATGATATTAAAAAATTTATTTAGAAACTGGGACTGTGAGAGCAAGATTATTCTCACTACATTCCAAGTGCCTAGCAGAGAACCAGCTTGGCTCATACTAAAGGACTGATGGTTGAGGACCTGCCAGGTGATTGAGTACTCCATTTGTCTGCTCGGCTGATCTGCATGACAAGCCTTGAAGGTAAAACTTATAATAGTTTCTTGACGAAGAAACCTAGGTTTAGAAAAGCCAGATTGTCCAAGCAGTAAGCGGAGATATGCAGTTGCCAATTTCAGCCGCCCAAGTCCAAAGCCTACGTTCTCTCCCTGACAGCTCACTATCTCCCATTGGGTGATAATGCATTACACAGAACCACAGTTAAATAACGATCAGGTGACTTCTCTTGTAAATGGCTGTATTTGTTTTGTTTATTTTATAATAGAGAGGGGCTGAGTTCCAATTTCCTCTCATCACTAAAACCTTTTGACTTATTTTTTTTATGGCCCAAAGCTTTTGAAATACTGGGTTTACTCCTTGCTTATTTCTGGCTTGAGTTGCCAGTGTCCACTCCACTCCCTTTCCTGGCAGCCTAGTCAGCAGGACTGGCACCCAGCCACAACATCCAGAGTTCCAGAGTCAACACAAGGACGCTCACATGCAAAGAGGGATGGCAGGCCTTCTTTTCTTAGGAAAATTGCAGAATCTTCTTCAGGCTGAAATTATACATTGGTCTTGCTTTGAGTGTGGTAACCCACTGCTTGTTCTCAGTGCGTAGTGATATGATGCTAGGGCATAATAAAACAAAATTATTCGATTGCATAATTTATAATTAACTGGGGACAACTAAGAATTAGTAGCCATTGGTAAATGCTTTGTGTTAAACATTTATCAGATAAAATTAAAAACTCCTAAATATTTCCAATTTAACCTTTAAGTAATAAGGGATAGAATAAGAATATCAGGATGAAAGAAAGGAGATTAAGGTTCATTTGTTTTAAGTTTTCATCATTTGTAAATTCTTCTGTTTTCACTGCTAACTGCAGATGATGCCTGGAATTTCTTTAACTGTGGATAATCCTATAATACATTCTTATGCTTAGAAATATATTTAAAACTCCTTTGGGTGAAAAACCTTGAAGTTATCTTCAACTCCTCTGCCCTGTTTGTTCTGTAGGTTTAAATTGTGTCTAAGTGCAACATGCTCCTCAATTTTATTCTCTCATTTTAATCTCTACTGCCTTCACCTGATTTATTATCTCAACTGCTGGCATTAGCTGTTAGTCTGTCTCCAACCAACTCACCTGCCACAATGCCATCAGTGCTGTATGTCTTTTAAGCAGAGACCTCAGCCTGTCAGTCTGCCACCCCAACTCTCTCCTGGCTCTCTACTGCCTGCATTATTAAGATGTTTTATTATTTTGCCTGCGTTATTAAGATGTATTGTATTACATAAGATGTCTTATGGCATCTGAGGCCTCAATGATTTGGCCCAAATTCCCTTCCAGTCCCACCCATTGTCTCACCATCGTCTGCCATGTCACCACCCACACTCAGGTCCCCATAGGGTCTCCCACTTTCATCTGTGTGTGCTGTTCGCTGCTGGCAATGGCTGCTTACTCGCCCACCCTACTCATGCCTGCTGAAAGTCTCCTTTTTAGAAGCTCAACTCAAATGCTGCCTTAATTCAAGCCTCCTGTTACATGCTTCTTCCTTTTGACTCCACAGAACTTTGGTTCCACTCCCTTCCTGCTTACACATTGGTTACTAGCATCTACCTGTCTTTTTCTCCTCTTTGACTGTGCTGTTAAGTTTAGCCAGACAGCGCATGGTGGCTCATCCCCGTAATCCCAGCACTTTGGGAGGCCAAGTCAGGATGATCACTTGGGCCCAAGAGTTAGAGACTGGCCTGGGAACATAGCAGGACCCAGTCTCTACAAAAATAAAATAAAATAAATAGCCTGGCATGGTGGCACACGCTGGTGGTCACAGCTACTCCCAAGGCTGAAGTGAGAGGATCACTTGAGCCAGAAAGTTGGAGGCTGCAGTGAGCTGTGATCGCACCACTGCACTCCAGCCTGGGTGACAGAGTGAGAACCTATCTCAAAACATAAATAAATAGATTTAGCCTAAAGATGCTTCCTTACATATTTAAATTTGGCCTTGAGGTTTCTCCATACATAGCAAACTATCACCTAACTGGGTGTGTAAACGACTGCAACCTACTCTCTTAACAAGTAGTGAGTCTCGGCCAATCCCAGCAGCCAAGTTTCAGCCAATCACAGACAGCCAACTGTTCAAGCCATGTTCAAATAAGGCAAACGCTGAGCTACAATCAATCCTTCACCTCACTTCTATTTTCTATGTCTCTTTACTCGTTCTGTTCATAAATGTTATCCAACCATGTGGCAGCCCTGGAGCCGCTGTGAACCTATTCTGTTTCAGGGGGCTGCTTGATTTGCAAGTCATTCTTTTATCAATTAAACTCCATTAAATTTAATTTGTCTAAAGTTTTTCTTTTAACAGCACATAAAAGTCAGGGTCAGTGACTTATCCATCTTTGTATCTAGAACAAGGTAGGTGCTTAATAAATATTTATCTGAGTAAATGTATTTAAATGGATGCTGACTGAATGTCACACGAATGTGTAAATGATTGATAGCCTGCTCTCAGGAACAGTACTAGTTTTGGACACAAAGAGGCAAAAGCCTAAGAGATTCGGTTGCCCAAATCAAGCTAAAGAGATTGGGTGGTTTCAGAAGGAAAAGTTTTCCAAATTCAGGAGGCAGCTCGCCTGTGGAAATGGTAGCATGTGGCCTATCCAAAAGAAAAGATTTCGATTCTCCTAAATCTGTTAGCTCAGATGAGAAGACAAAGTTAATTTGTCCTATTGGAGATGCCAAGGTTATGATTTTAAGGACTTTCTAAGCCTTTTGTTTGCAATTCAGTTTAACTGCTTTCTAAGGCCTGAGATTTGCCTGGTGGCTTTTTCAGTCCCCAAAAGTCTTGAAACACAGAGTCAGTAATAAAAATCAATGTGTCACTTTTAGAGGCAAGGGAGGTCAGTTAGAGCGGAGCCAGCTCTGACACGTTAGCTAAGTAACAGAGCTAGTCAGTGATTCATGAGCAAGTCTTAGCTGGCCGGATGGGATACAGCGGATGGGATACAGCGTGGCCTCCAGTTCCGTTTGTTTTTGTAAATATGATACCTGAAAACAAGACAAGGAGCAACAGCGTGTGCCAAGCATCTTGTGGCAGAAGTGTCCTTGCTCAGCTCTGCCCGTGCCACCTCATCTCTGGCTTGGAGGCGCCCTGCGGTGTCTCTCCCTCAACAGCGCCTGCCAATGGTTTTGAATTGTATGGTGGTTTCACATCGTGGATGAATGTCCAGTGTCTACTTGGATGAAGACATCTGATTCATTTTGCTCTGAATCCTGGTTCCGTTTACAACCTACCTCTTCAGAGGCAGGAGGTGTATTAACTCACTTTTCCCACTGCCTTGTCTCCACGGCGTCTTTCCAGGGTGTGGTTGGAGAACCTAGTGCACTCTCAAGTCTGGACACAGGCACTTGTTGTGACTCCAGCACAGCAGAAGCTGGACGCACCCAGGTCCAGCTGCAGCCAGAGGACTGCACCACCCAGCTGCACGGGGACCCCAGGAAAGACAGCCAAGAAGGCTTAGGGAGGGCTGGGACCCCAAAGCCAAAGAGTTGCTGGATCTAGGGATGGACATCAGTGAAGGAGCAGAAAAATGGACGCTCTCTTCTATAGTATAACATTTCTCTAAAGGAATTTAAGTAATAAGATCTTCTCAAGATGAGAAACTATGAAAACTACCAAGATGGAGGCAAAAATCCTCAATGATGTGGTTAGTTTTCCCATTTTCTTTGACTATACAACACAGTCTTGCTGCTATATTTAAAAAGTTTTAAATTAGCACAAGTATATAAATTCATAAACTACTATCAAAGGATAAAAATCTATCCACAGATTTAGGTTACTTACTCAGACCTTCCTCAGATTTGCTGAAGATGGAGAATATCCACCATGGAGGAAGGGCTCTGTATGTTTCCCATACTGTGATAGGAGCTATACAAACAAGAAATCCATGACATAATGTTTTGGGTTTCTTTTTATGTTAGACAAAATATATTTTTAGTTGATAACAGTATGGTCTTTGTGTGGCAATTACCTATTATTCTACACGTCGGTTGTAATTTATTTTAAGCTTTGGCATATTTTTTAATTGTGTTTTTATTTTTATTCATAAGTACCTATGCATACATGTCTGACAGTGTTTCTTTCTGTTTAATTTTTTCTTTTTACCCACAGTCCCTTACTCAGATTTTTTATTTTTATTTTTTATTTTTTAGATGGAGTCTCGCTCTGTCACCCAGGCTAGAGTGCAGTAGTGCAATCTCAATTCACTGCAACCTCCACTTCCCAGGTTCAAGTGATTCCCCTGCCTCAGACTCCCAAGTAGCTGGGACTATAGGCACCCACCACCACACCCGGCTAATTTTTTGTATTTTAGTACAGACAGGGTTTCACCATGTTGGCCAGGATCGTCTCCATCTCCTAACCTCATGATCCACCTGCCTCGGCCTCCCAAAGTGCTGGCATTACAGGCCTGAGCCACCATGCTCGGCACAAACTTTTAACTTCTATAAGGCTATTTAGTGATTGGTTCAGAGATGGTTTCATGCCCCCAATGGTATCTGTTATAAGCTGACTAAGACCTGTGAGTTGATGTAGCTCAAGGGACTCAGCCCAACAGGATTGACATCAATTACCTCAGCCGATCAGATGAGAATACGCAGGCTAGAGAATACAAAGAAATTGGCAAGGAGGAATATTCAAGTTATTATTGCTGCATAGCAAAGCACCCAGAATGCACCGGCATATGCTCATAGATTCCATGGGTCATACATTTTCGGGGTCCAGATACAGCAGTAAACAGCATTTTTGTGTCCCACAACATCTAGCAGATTAGCTGAAAAGACTCAAAAGCTAGGGGTGTCTCAACAGCTGGGAGTGAGAACAATATGGAAGCATCTCAATATCTGGCAGTTGATGTTAGCTACCATCTCGGACCTCAGCTGATGCTCCCAGCCAAATCCCCTAAACATGTGGTCTATTCATGTGAGCTAACTTGAGATTCCTCGCAGCATGGCAGTTGGATTTTTCTAATGAGTGTCTGTCCAAATGAAAAACCAAGATGTCTAAGTGTGTGACATTATTATAATCCCATCTCAGAAGTCACCCAGCATCGCTTCCACTACATTCTGCTGGTCAAGGCAGGCCCAGGGTCAAGGGTAAACAATCCAGTCCTAACTCTTAATGAGAGGAGTATGAAGGTCATAGTGAAAAAGAGCCTGTGGGATGGAAGACATTGTTTTAAAAACCCACCACGCAAGTGAAAAGAATGGAAAGACAAACACAAATGTTCCAGGGCAGTCGTTTCTAGCTGTAACATTATTAGTCATGTATTTCTTCTTAATCCTTATCTGCTTTTTTAAAAAATTCTTTTACAAGGAATACATATTACTTTTGTAATGAGAAATAGGTATTTTTAATTTAAAAAAAATACTCTGTATACTAACAGTGGCAAAAAAAAAAAAAAAAAAAAATGATCAGTTTACAAAGAAGAAAACCCTAAAAGGCAAAGTTATGGTTCCTTTGAACCCTAATTCCTTCTAATGTGAATAAACATATTGATGCTATATCTTAGTTTGGGTTTCCCTCAGAATCCCACTCTCAGGTAAGGATTTCACTTTCATAGTTTATTTTAAAATGCAATCCCAGGAAGCACGCAGGTAAGCAGAGAGGTGAAATGGAGAAGAGGAGTGAACACCGGGTGCATTAATTAGTAAGTTATTACTGAGGTAATAATTGAGCAGCTGAGGCTCAGTCCCCCTGGAGGAATCTGGTAGACTGTGTGGAACACAGATCACCTGAGGGGTGAGGAAGCCAGGTTATTTATCTCTCAGTCACTGGTTGAGAGCCGCTCCAGGAGTGACTTCTGCATATGGACAGAGCATACTCCCGTGGCCAAGCTGAGCCTGCAGACAGAGCATCGGATCCTTACTATGAGAAGCTTCCTCTGTGCAGAATGATGGGAACTCTGGCAGCATCTGCTCTCAGTGTGTATAGAATAATTTCAGAACTGAGTATTTCATCACAGATAATTTTAAATTAATTGACACAGAGCAAAGGTATATGTCATTGAATGGCTATTTGATAATATGTTAAGGTTAAGTAAATCAGTATCTGAAACCTGGAGAAAAGGGGTGTGATCTGATTATAATCATGTTGCACACTTTATAAAGTCAAGTGTACCTTTGGCTCCAGGACGGAGCCTCTCACTAGCTTACCTGGATGGAGCTTGGATAACAATCCCAGCACATCTCATCCAGTGACACGTCTTGGATGTTCGTCCCTTCCAAATTTCATATTGAAATGTGACCTCCAATGCTAGAGGTGGGGCCTAGTGGGAGGTGTTTGGGTCTTGGGGGTGGATCCCTCATGAATGGCTGGGGGCTCCCCCTGCCCTAATCAGTTCACACAGGTAGCACTGGTTGTTGAAGAGAGTCTGGCTCTTCCTCCTTGCTCTCTTGCTTCCTCTCTCATGATGTGATGTGCTGGCTCCCCATCACCTTCCACCATGAGTAAAAGCTTCCTGAGGCCTCACCTGAAGCAGATGCCCCTTTTTATAAATTGCCCAGCCTCAGGTATTTCCTTTTTTTTTTTTTTTGAGACAGAGTCTTGCTCTACAGACCAGGCTGGAGTGCAGTGGCGCACTGGACTCACTGCAAGCTCCACCTCCTGGGTTCATGCCATTCTTCTGCCTCAGCCTCCCAAGTAGCCGGGACCCCAGGCACCCACCACCACGCCAAGCTAATTTTTTCTATTTTTAGTAGAGACGGGGTTTCACCATGTTAGCCAGGATGGTCTCCGTCTCCTGACCTTGTGATCCGCCTGCCTCGGCCTCCCCAAGTGCTGGGATTCTAGGCATGAGCCATCGCGCCCAGCCTCAGGTATTTCTTTATAGCAATGCAAGAATGGCCTAATGCACCCGGTTTACAGCATTCACATGCTAGAACAGAGGAGACCATCCAAGCTCAACCCCCAAGGAGTTGGTGGCACTCAGCAACATACCTCCTGACACCAACTCTGTGCAGAAGCAAACAGTTAACTCTTGAACATGCACAAATCACGGCACGGTTCTAAATCTGGTTCATACAAGACTGGTTTTCCACGCCGAAATGGGCTGCCTGTGAGAGGGAAAGGTGCCCACATAAGTTTGTAAAATGAGGAATAAGACATTTTAAATTTACATCATGGGCCTGATAATACTCTTTCTGTGATTCTAGGTGACTTGCTCCAGTGGGGTACCTCAGCTGTATATTCATTATCACGAATAGTCTACGCCTCTCACTTCAAGGCTGAAATGCCATGGTGTTTAACGTGCTCTTCTCAGAAAATTACCTCCAGAACAAACAGTTCATCACCAGAAATTTGACTCTGTTCCAACTCCTGCTTTTCTTCACTTGGCAGCGAAGAAAATAGTTGATCTAGTATTGGGAATATTTAAACCATATCCAAATGGTTTGGCTATTATTTTAAAAATAAATTAAAATATAACATTCTGGTGATGATGTGGAGAAAAGGGAACCACACACTGCTGATGGGAATGTAAATTGGCTGTAGCCATTATAGAACTAGAACTACCTCTCAATCCAGGAATCTCACTTCTGGGTATATATCCAGTGGAGATGAAATTGGGATCGGATCTCAAAGGAATACCAGTACTTCCATGTTCATTGCAGCATTATTCAGAAAACACAAGATACGGAAATAATCTAAATGCCTATCAACAGATGAATGGATAAAGAAAATGTGGCATATACAGCCAATGGGATGTTAGACTTAATATGAAAGAAATCCTGCCGTTTGCAACAACATGGATGAACCTGAAGGATACTATGCTAAGTGAAATAAGCCAGGCACAAAAAGACAAATACTGCATTGTCTCACTGTCTTAGTCCATTCGAGTTGCTATACCAAAAATACCATACACTGGGTGGCTTAAAAATGACAGAAATTTGTTTCTTATAGCTCCAGATGCTGGGAAATCCAAGATCAAGGCGCCAGCAGATTCATTGCCTAGTGAAGGCTGCTCTCTGCTTTACAGCGGGCCTCTTCTTGATGAACCCTCCCATGGTGAAAGTGGCAAACAAGTTTTTCATGGCCTTTTTTATAGGGGCACTAATCCCATTTATGGGGATCAGTGACCCAAAAAGGCCCCACTTCTTAATACTATCACATTGGGAATCTGATTTCAACAAATGAATTTTGGAGGGACACAAACATTCAGACAGTAGCACTCACTTATAGGTGAAATCTAAAGCAGTCAAACTCACAGAAGTGAAAGAGTAAAATGGTGTTTACCAGGGTGGGGGGGAGGAAAGTGGAAGGTGATAGTTAAGGGGTACAAAATTTTAGTTTTGCAAGATACATAATTTCTAGAGAATTGCTATACAGCATAGTGCCTACAGCTAACAGCTTTATATTATATACCTAAAATTTGCTAAGAGGGTAGATCTTATGTTAAGTGTTCTTATCCTCAGTAATAATAATAATAAGGAGGAAGCAGGAGGAAACTTTTGGAGGTGATGAATAAGTTTATGACCTTAATGATGGTGATAGCTTCATGGGTATATACATAACCCCAAACTCACCAAGTTGTATACATTAAATATGTATGTCTTTTTACATGACAATCATATCTCAATAAAGTAGTTTAAAAATAAATAAATAATGAACAAAAATAAATACATCCGCATACGATGGTATAACAGAGCACTGAGAAATGTGAAGCCATGTGACTTGCATGGACATGACACAGCAGATGATTGTCATGCACTTAAGTGCTCGGACTTGAGCTTCTACCATCACCATGAGGAGAAGCAGAAAGTCAGCCCTCTGGCCTCAGGCAAAGGGGTGTAATATGGAGCAGAAATACCCCAGTCAAGACCAACTGACCCCAGCCAACCTCTGGATGCACAGAGCAAAGCCAGCCAAGATCAGCAGAGCCACTAAGCCAAGCCCAGCCAACCCTCAGTCAACCCACTTAGTTTATATTGGCTTGGCACCTAAATCAACACTTATTGCTGTATGCCATGGAGATTCTGTAGCTGTTATACTGCATTTTTCTGGCAGTTAACTAATACTGTACCTAAGAAAAAATACTGGAGAATAGAAATGTCTAATATAGAGTTTTTAAGTAATTTGCAATGACATATATAATGTAAAACACTCCCTTATTTTCCCTGCAACATTTTATATTATATATACATTCTAGAAATTTTCCCTTTCTGACTGACGCTTCTGTAATGACAAAATGTGTTGCTTCACATCCGAGGGCACAAATTTATATACCAGGGCACAAGACCCAGGGTAAGTTAGCTCTCCTAAAACATGCAGGAGTCTTAGGGAGGCTTATGGATTCCCTGGACCACAAAATTAGGAGTTTTCCTAATTCTAAGCACTAGAGATTCCCTCAGTATGTTTAACAAACATACTGTTCAACTGCATGTCTTAACAGCGATTGATGTGGTTTGGATCTGTGTCCTTACCCAGATCTCATGTTGATATGTAATCCCCAATACTGGAAGTGGAGCCTGGTCGGAGGTGATTGGATCATGGGGGTGGATCCTTCATGAATGGTTTA
Organism: Rhinopithecus bieti; assembly: GCF_001698545.2. Taxonomy (NCBI): domain Eukaryota; kingdom Metazoa; phylum Chordata; class Mammalia; order Primates; family Cercopithecidae; genus Rhinopithecus; species Rhinopithecus bieti. Next base: position 961,738 of record NW_016806124.1, read on the forward strand.
GCACCACCCTCTCAGTGCTGTTTTCATGATAGTGAGTGAGTGAGTTATCATGAGATCTGGTTGTTTAAAAGTATATAGCACCTCCCACCCCTCTCTTGGTCCTGCTCCTGACAGGTAAGAGGTCTGCTCCTGCTTTGCCTTCTGCCATGAGTGAAAGCTCCCTGAGGCCTCCCCAGAAGTAGATGCCACCATGCTTCCTGTACAGGTTGTACACAAAGGTAATAGGAATCAAGCAGCCCCACACAGCTCTTTTGCACTCATGTGTTGTATGACAGAATCCACTCCCTCCCCTTGCCCATTCACACCTAAGGTTGATAATATATTCAGACTTTTAGGATTCTGCACTGTTGCTTGCTATTTCCCTATATTATCTTCAAGTGATCCAGTTTAAGCATGATGTCTGCTTTCTGCCTGGATCCTGATTGATACAGTAATTGGTATCAGAGTGCCTCCAGGAAACAAAATTTCAAAGTAGGATATTGATATTGTGTGCTCATGTAGTTGAGAAAGGTACAGACACCTTCCTTGTCAAATGATAATGGGGCACAGATGACCCACAGCACCAGTAGCATCAAGATTATTCACTCTTAATGGTCTGGGTATAAAACGCCTGTGGACATAAAGGCACTGAGACGTTGAGAAATTGTGCCAATTAATCACTACGGAAGGTCTAGTGCTTCTGAAGGGTAAGAGGCTGCTTCTGATGGCAATGGAGCATGTACACAGGAAAAATGGACCTTAAAAGCTGAAAATATATGTTATGGGGTAAATTTTGTTCCCCTCAAATTCATATGTTGAAGTTCTAACCCCTAGTACCTCAGAATGTGACTGCATTTGGAGATAGGGTCTTCAAAAATGGTGGTTAAAGTAAAATGAGGTCATATAGGTAAATCCTAATTCAATATGATTGGTATTCTTATAAGAAGAGAAGATTATAACAAAGACACACAGAGAGATGCTCATGTGAAGACACAAGGAGAAGATGGACATCTACAAGCCAAAAAGAGAAAGCTCAAAAGAAACCAACTCTGCTGACATTTTGATCTCATACTTCTGGCCTACAGAACTGTGAGAAAATGCATTTCTGTTGTTTAAGACACACAATCTGTGGTACTCTGTTATTGCAGCAAGAGCGCACAATAGAATGTACATAAAAACATGCATAGAAAATTGCAGGGGGCGGAGCAAGATGGCCGAATAGGAACAGCTCCAGTTTCCAACTCCCAGCGCGAGCGACACAGAAGACCGGTGATTTCTGCATTTTCAACTGAGGTACTGGGGTCATCTCACTAGGAGTGCCGGACAATCGGTGCTGGTCAGCCTGCTGCAGCCTGACCAGCGAGAGCTGAAGCAGGGTGAGGCATCGCCTCACCTGGAAGCGCAAGGGGGAAGGGGATCCGTTTTCCTAGCCAGGGGAACTGAGACACACAACACCTGGAAAATCGGGTAACTCCCACCCCAATACTGCGCT
>NW_016806124.1:967772-979380 GCF_001698545.2 Rhinopithecus bieti
TTGATGGGTGCTGACGAGTTGATGGGTGCAGCACACCAACATGGCATAAGTATACATATGTAACAAACCTGCACGTTATGCACATGTACCCTAGAACTTAAAGTATAATAAAAAAAAAAAAAAAAAAAAAGAAAATTGCAACATGTTCATGGCTTTGAAGGAGCCCTTTGTCTTCTGAGGTTAAAGGGTAGATAAGCCTGAGAACATCGCCAAGTTATAATGGCAAGAGATGGGAGAGTATGCATAAAGGAGCAAGGCTAAGGGCATTAGACCAAGGAAGACTAAATATAAGATTTGATCAGATCAAATATATCAACACCCTTTGAGGTGTCGGCTATGCATCAATTATATTTCTAGGCTTTAATTCTAAGTTGGATAAACTGTTATCACCCCTAAACCTGCCTTGCTACTTAAATGGGTCCCATTTGTATACTCAAACTCTGCATTACAGAACAGTGAGAAATATAGCAGGACATGCTACTTGTATGTTTAATTACATCTCTGTTTTATAGGTCACTAGGAGTAAATGTCTTATAAACCTTAATTATCCAGATAACTGAAGTTTCACTCTTTAAACTCTGACATTAAAGGAAATCAACAATTTTATGGCCATCTTCCTAAAATATTACGTACGTGTCTGGTTTTAGAAGCAGAGAACATTGAATGCAATTCAACCTTCATCTTCATACTAAATTTATAAAACTGTACTTAATAAATTGAAAGTGTGAAATCCAAGGTTTATACAGTTAGACATATTGCATCTTTAAATAGAAGGCAGTTCAGAAAAATACATTGGGGGAAGGCAAAATAGCCAACTAGATACAACCAGGTAGAACAGCTCCCACTAAAGGACTGCAATGACTGGCGTGCTCCTAACAAATCTTAAGAGGGAAACAGACATCAAGAGTAGACAAATGGAAGATATGCAAGCTGAGCCAAAAGGAGAGGAAGCTGAGAATGCTACAGAGGGCTACAGCACACCAAACTCATTCCTGGCCCCCAGTGACTCTGAGGGAATAGGTGAGTTGAACTGGCAAGGAACAACCTGCTCTCACCATGGACCTCTGGAACCCCAGGAGGAAAAGAACCCTCGAACACCATGGACCCTTGAGTTGGCAGAGAGAGCTGCTTAGAGAAGTGGTAGGGGCAGCAAGCTAGCTGATATGGAGCCCAGAGGATCTGATGTGGGAGTGTCTGTAGGAGAGCATAGGCAGGGACACCCATCCCCCTAGGCTCGACTTGATCCCTTAGGAGACTTTAGCCCTAGGGGAGCTATCAGTACTAAATTCTGCTGGGTTGTCTTGTCCATCAGACGGGGCTGGTCTGACCTTAGCACCCCTTGGTCTGCTGGCCTCTCCCCGGACCACAGCCTGGCCGTGCCTGCTTACAGGGTCATCTTGGGTGCCCTGGGGGGCCACCCCATAACTTCTGTACCAGTGGACCATGCCAGACCAGCAGAGAGCTCCAGTGGGGCATTGGCCATGCACCAGCCTTTGCACTCCCTCCCCAAAGCACAGCTTCCCCCAGGCTCACAACAGCTCCCCACATTGCTATGCTGGCATGTGTCTGCACAGGTGAATTTTGCTTTCCTGGTCCCATCAGTGCCCAAGGAGTGCAGTCCACCCACCCTCTCCCTTCTCATCACCATTGCAGATGGAGCCTGGACAGACACAGAACTAGCCATCCCTGCCCCTACCAGCATCCAGCCCTTGTGCTAACACTGCTGTGGGAGTGAAACTAGGCCCAGAGGACAGTAGATCCTCCCTTGCTCTGAGCTACCACACATGCTTGTGGGGCACAGACAAGGCACCCAGAACTATACCTGCCAGTGCCCCACCCCTGAGCCAACACCACGTCCAGTATGAGCATGCACAGTCATCAGCAAGGGCCCCTGCCCCCCCACAGCTGTGTTGCCTCCACCACTGTGCTGAACACTTGCAGAGGGGCAAGAACCCTGGCACCCATTAGCATTTTGCCGCAGCTGCCACCACCACTGCTGTGGACATATGTGAAACAGAATGAATCCCACTGTCACTACACTACAAAACACTTTTGCTGATATCACCCATTGGACTGCAGGAACCAGTGATTGAGGAGCACTTTGGCACCCCCAGTGCAATAGATTACCAACTTCAAGGAGACAAAGAACAAAGTCAGGGCCTGATACAACTCTCCAGAGTTAGAGCATGCAGTCCAGGAGTTGGGAGCTCAGCGTTGGCCTCCTTAAATCTTCTAGAAATGAAGTCAGTTGATTGAATCCACTTTATACCACAACCAAACCCTCAAGGTCATCAAATAGGATAAAAAAAAAAAATCCATCCAAAAGTCAGCAACTCAAAGACTGAAGGAAGATAAGCCCACAAAGCTGAGAAAGAATTAACGTAAAAACCCTGACAACTCAGAGAGCCAGAGTACCTATTTCCTCCAAATGACCACATCAACTCTCCAGCAAGGATTCTGAACTGGGCTGAGATGGCTGAAATGACAGAAAGAGAATTCAGAATATGTACAGGAATGAAGATCATTAAGCTACAAGAGTTCATTGAAACCCAATCCAATGAAGCTAAAAATCATGATAAAACAATGCAAGAGGTGACACACAAAGTAGCCAGTATAGAAATGAATATAATTGACCTGACAGAGCTGAAAAACACACTACAAGAATTTCATAATGCAGTCACAAGTAATAATATTAGAATAGAGCAAGCAGAAGAAAAAAATCTCAGAGCTCAAAGATGGTTTTCTGAAATAAGATATTCACATAAGAATAGAGAAAAAAAAAATAATGAAAAGAAACAGACAAAACCTCCGAGGACGAGAGGATTATGTAAAGAGACCAAATCTATGACACATTGGTGTCCTTGAAAGAGATGAGGAGAACGGAACCAACTTGGAAAACATATTTCAGGATATCATTCATGAGAATGTCCCCAACCTAGCTAGAGAGGTCAACATTCAAATTCAGGAAATGCAGAGAATCCTAGTAAGATACTTCACAAGAAGATCATCCCCAAGATATATAAGCTTCAGATTCTCCAAGGCCAAAATAAAAGAAAAAATGTTAAACGGAGCTAGAGAGAAAGGTCAGATCACCTCCAAAGGGAAGCACATCAGATTAACAGCAGATCTCTCAACAGAAACCCTAAAAGCCAGAAAAGACTGGGGGCCAATATTCAATATTCTTAAAGAAAAGAAATTCCAACCCAGAAATTCATATCCAGACAAACTAAACTTCATAGGTGAAGGAAAAATAAGATGCTTTTCAGACAAGCAAATGCTGAGGGAATTTATTACCACCAGACCTGCCTCCTGAAAGAAGTGCTAAATATGGAAAAGTAAAAACATTACCAGCCACTACAAAATGTACTGAAGTACACAGACCAGTAACACTATAAAGCAACCTAACAAACAAGTCTGCAAAATAACCAGCTAACATAATGATGACAGAATCAAATCTGCACATATCAATGCTAACCTTGAAAGTAAATGGGCTAAATGCCCCAAATGAAAGGCACAGAGTGACAAGCTGGATAAACAACCAAGATCCATTGGTATGTTATCTTCAAAAGCCTCATCTCACATGCAATGACACCAGTAGGCTCAAAATAACGGGATGGAGAAAAATCTACCAAGCAAATAGAAAACAGAAAAAAGCAGGGGCTGCAATCCTAGTTTCAGACAAAACATACTTTAAAGCAACAAAGATAAAAAACAACAAAGAAGGACTTTACATAGTAGTAAAGGGTTTAATTCAAGGAGTTTTAACTATCCTAAATATGTATACACTCAACAAAGGAGCACCCAGATTCATAAAGCAAGTTTTTAGAAACCTTCAAAGAGACTTAGACTCTCACATAATAATAGTGGGAGACTTTAACACCCCTCTACCAATATTAGATAGATTATAAAGACAGAAAATTAACAAAAATATTCAGGACATGAGCTCAGTACTGGACCAAATGGACCTAATAGATATCTACAGAACTCTCCACTCAAAAACCAGGGAGTATATATTCTTCTCATTGCCACATGGCACATACTCTAAAATCGATCACATAATCAGAAAAAAAAAAAAAACACTCCTAAACAAATACAAAAGAACTGAAATCATAAAAAACAATATATCAGACCATAGCGCAAACAAATTAGAAATAAAAGTTAAGAAATTCACTGAAAAAAAAAAAAACATAAAATTACATGGAAACTGAATAATCTGCTCTTTAATGGCCTTTGGATAAATAATGGAATTAAGGCAGAAATCAAGAAGTTATTTGAAACTGATGAGAGCAAAGATACAACATACAAGAATCTGCAGGACACAGCTAAGGCAGTGTTAAGGGGGAAATTTATAGCACTAAATTCCCACATCAAAAAGTTACAAACATCTCAATTTAACAACCTGCTATCAAAACTAAAAGAACTAGAGAACCAAGAGCAAACCAATTCCAAAGTTGGAGAAGACAAGAAATAAACAAAATCAGAACTGAACTGAAGGGCTTCAGTACCCTTCATGAAAAACCCTTCAAAAGATCAACTAATACAAGAGTTGGGGTTTTTTTTTGTTTTGTTTTGAAAAAAAAAATAATAAAATAAACTGCTAGCTAGACAAATAAAGAAGAAAAAAGAGAAGATGCAACTAAACACAATCAGAAATGACAAGGGGATTATTACCACTGACCCACCAAAATACTAATAACCATCAGAGAATATTATGAACATTATGCACATAAACTAGAAAATCCAAAAGAAATAGATAAATTCCTGGACACACACACCTACCCCCAAGACTGAACCAAGAAGAAATTGAGTCCCTGAACACACTAATAAAGAACTCTGAAATTGAGTCAGTAATATATAGCCTATCAACCAAAAAGAAGTCCAGGACCAGGAGGATTCACAGCTGGATTCTACCAGATGTACAAAGAGAAGGTGGTACCATTCCTGCTGAAACTATTGCAAAAAATTTAGGGGGAGGGACATCTCCATAGCTCATTCTATAAGGCAGTATCATCTGTATACCAAAACCTGGTGGAGATACAACAAAAAAAGAAAACTTCAGGCCAATGAATATCAATACAAAAATCCTCAACAAAACACTGGCAAACCAAATTCAGCAGCACATCAAAAAGCTCATCCACCACAATAAAGTAGGCTTTATCCCTGAGATGCAAGATTGGTTCAAAATACACAAATCAGTAAGTGAGATTCATCATTTAAATAGAACTAAAGACAAAAACCACATGATTATCTCAATAGATGCATAAAATTCAAAATCCCTTCACGTTAAAAACTCACAATAAACTAGGTATTGAAGGAACATCCCTCAAAATAATAAGAGCCATCTATGACAAATCCACAGCCAACATCTTACTGAGTGGGCCAAAGCTAGAAGCATTCCCCTTGAAAACTGGCACAAGACAAGTATGTCCCGTCTCACCACTCCTATTCAACATACTATGGGAAGTCCTGGCCAGGGCAATCAGGCAAGAGAAAGAAATAAATGGCATCCAAATAGGAAGAGAGGAAGTCAAATAATCCCTGTTTGCAGACGACATGATCCTAAATCTAGAAAACCCCATAATCTAAGCCCAAAATTTCCTTAAGCTAATAAACAGCTTCAGCAAAACTTCAGAAAAGTCTTAGGATACAAAATCAATGTATAAAAATCACTAACATCCCTATATACCAACAACAGTCAAGCCAAGAGCCAAGCCAGGAACACAATCCCGTTCACAATTGCCACAAGAAAAGAAAATACTTAGGAATACAGCTAACCGAGAAAGTTAAAGATCTGTATAAGGAGAACTACAAAACACTGCTCAAATAAATCAAAGATAACACAAGCAAATGGAAAAACATTCCATGCTCATGGATAATAACAATCAATATCTTTATAATGGCCATACTGCCCAAAGCAATTTATAGAATCAATGCTATTCCTATCAAACTACCATTATTGATATGTCTCCACAGAACTAGAAAAAACTATTTTAAAATTCATATGGAACCAAAAAGAGCCCAAATAGCCAAGACAATCCTAAGCAAAAAGAACAAAGCTGAAGACATCATGCTCCTCAACTTTGAACTATGCTATAGGGCTATAGTAACCAAAACAGCATGGTATTGATACAAAAACAGACTGATAGACTAATGGAACAGAATAGAAAACCCAGAAATAAGGCTGCACACATACAACTAATCCTTGAAAAACCTGACAAAAAAAAATCAATGAGGAATGGATTCCCTATTCAATAAATTGTGCTAGGGTAACTGGCTAGTCATATGCAGAGGATTGAAATAGGACCCTTTCCTTATGCTATATACAAAAATTAACTCAGCATGGATTACAGACTTAAATGTAAAACCCAAATCTATAAAAACCCTAGAAGACAACCTAGGCAATACCTTTCTGGACCTAGAAACAGACAAAGATTTCATGATGAAGTTACAAAAGCAATTGCAACAAAGACAAAAATTGACAAATAGAATCTCAGTAAACCAAAGAGCTTCTGCACAGCAAAAGAAACTACAGACTGAAGAGACAACCTACAGAATGGGAGAAGATTTTTGCAAACTGTTCATCTGACAAAGATCTAATATCCAGCCTCTACAAGGAACTTAAACAAATTTACAAGAAAAAAAAAAACATTAAAAAGTGGGCAAAGGACATGAACAGACTTTTTTCAAAAGAAGGCATACATGTAGCCAACAATCACATGAAAAAAAGTTCAACATCACTGATTATTAGAGAAATGCAAATCGAAACCACAATGAGATACCACCTCATACCGGTCAGAATGGCTATTATTAAAAAGTCGAAAAGTAACAGATATCGGCAAGGTTGCAGAGAAAGACACACTTATACGCTGTTGGTGGAAGTGTAAATTAGTTCAGCCATGTGGAAAGCAGTGTGACGATTTCTGTTTGTTTGTTAGTTACTTTGTTCGTTTGTTTGTTTGTTTGTTTTAGACAGAGTCTCGCTCTGTCGTCCAGACTGGAGTGCAGTGGCATGATTTCAGCTCACTGCAAGCTCCACCTCCCAGGTTCACGCCATTCAGAATGCCTCAGCCTGCCGAGTAGCTGGGACTACAGGCGCCAGCCACCATGCCCGGCTAATTATTTTGTGTTTTTAGTAGAGACGGGTTTTCACCACGTTAGCCAGGATGGTCTCGATCTCCTGACTTTGTGAGCTGCCCGTCTCGGCCTCCCAAAGTGCTAGGATTATAGGCATGAGCCACTGTGCTCGGCTGACAATTTCCTAAAGAACTTAGAACTACCATTCAACCCAGCAATTCCATTATTGGATATATACTCAAAGGAATATAGATCATTCTACCATAAAGACACATGCACATGTATGTTCATTGCAGCACTATTCACAATAGCAAAAACATGAAATCACCCTAAATGCCCATCAGTAGTAGTCCTGGTAAAGAAAATATGGTACATACACCATGGAATACTATGCAGTCATAAAAAAAGAACAAGATCCTATCCTTGAAGTAGACACGAAGTAGTAGAGGGAAGGTTATAAGATCCTGAGGGTCCATGAAGTCTTTAATTGTGTTTGTAAAGCAAAGAATAACAAAACAAAAGGAAAGAGAAAGAAAAATATGTCAACATATCCAATATCAAAGGATGAAACAAATAGTTGAGGTAATCTTTATAAGTGGAAAATAAGGATATCACAAGAATATAACCTGGATAAAAATGAACACAGGCCTAAAATAATCTTATTATAAGTATAAACATTAATTGAGCATCCACTGTCATCAGAGGGTTGCAATGCAATATATGGGACCCAAGGGGGATGCGCCCCTGTCCTTGGTCACTTAATCACATCCTACAAGGCTTTTGTAGGGCTTCAACTTGCCTCACTCTCCTTCTTGCCCTCTTTTAAATGATCATGCCAAAAGAAAGAACAGTGGTACTTTATAAAAATTTTTGATTTCTCTCTGAAAAGCCCCTCTAATTTGGCTGGGAAAAGCTGGACTCCAACCTGCTACTTACCACTCTCATTATCTTACACCTTCCCTCTACTATCTGTTGCTCTCATCTTGTGCCTTTAGCTTCTTTTTCTTCCTTATCTCTTCTACCTGTGTTCCTGCTTCCTTTCCCAAACTGATAACTTCTGTCCCAAGTAGTTTCATTATTGCACCAACACTGGCCAACAAAAGTGCATCTCGTCTTCTAATTATTTATATGGCCAATTGCATTGTTTCCTGGGATCTTGGGTATTTTATGTTGATATTCAGAGATCCTCTCTTTACTATTTATTTGAAATGAAAGAACTGTATTTAGAAGCACTCTGGAGAGTTGAGAGTGCATGAAACAAGGTTGCTATAACGAATTTGAGATAAGAGTCCCATGTGTATGTGTCTTGCACTTTGGTATAACTCATTGGATCAGTCAGTTAGATGCTAATATGATAATGCCATTTACTGAAAAATGCCTTTAAAATATCACAATATATGAATAAAGGAGAACTACTAATCCTCTCTTATAAGTTATCTTGGCCAATATGTGAGGAAAATTTCACACACAGGTGATAGGCAAAGAAGAAAAACATTCCAAGCACAGGTCAGTGCTCAGTGACACCCATCTATTAAAGTTTGATGAAGACCTTAATTGTGCTTGCGAAGCCCAGTGTGATTCATCAACTAGCCATGCATTTGGCTGACAGCCTTGAAATGAAGTCTTTTATGCAAAGTGGAATGTTCTTTAGTGATTGCCTTCACAGGAAATTTCAAAACCACAGGATATTCTGATTCTTCTTAAATCTCAATTAAAGCATCGGCTATACTTATTTGATTATTATTTGTGCTGTCATTCTGAGACATTTGGCCACTGTAAGGACAAGTCCACTCTGAATGTTCAGTCAATCTTATTACCATCAATTTTTGGTCATAATAAAAACATTTAAAATGAAAACAATAGTAACAGAGCACAGAATCTGATCATGCCATAAAGAAAGCATACTTAGTTCTTTTACATAAATTGCCCATTTCTCCCTGACATTTCCTCATGACTGTTTAAGAGAAGGCAGAATCAAAGAACAGGCAGACTCAAAGCTCAAAGCTTACCTGGCCGCAGGTGACCATATTTACAAAGATCTAACTGTGATATAACTTGCCGTGAAAAAGGTTTGTTTTCTGATCCCATCTTAGAGGCACAAGTTCCTGATACATCAACAGCTCCCCGAGCATAAAACTTTGACTCCAATTTGAGGAAGCAGAACTACTATGATCATCACCATGATCAACATTACACATATTGTCTAGACCTGAGCCATCCAACATGGTAGCCACTAGGCACATGTGGCTCTCGAACTTAAATTAACTAAAGTCATAAAAAAGTAAAAATTAATTTCCTTCATAGCATGAATCATATTTCAAGTGTTCAATGGCCACATATGACTGGTGGCTATTCTGTTGGACAGTACAGAACATAGAACACGTCCATCACTGCAGCAGTGTTGGTCTAGATGTGTCCTAAAGCAGGCATTTCCCACATGTTATATCACTTAATTATCTCAAGAAACTGGTGAGGAAGAGTTTATTGGCTCTATTTTATATATGCAGAAACTGATGTTCAGAGATGTTCTCAGCTATCTGTTCTGAAATGCACATCCATTCATCTTTGAGGAGTCTGCACTGACAGTGTATCTCCATGCCAAGACAACTTTTCCCCTCACACCATAGGCTGGGAAAGAAATTAAAGTCTGAAACCCTCCCTTGCTAGGACAGCCAAAGGTAATGGCTTAAGTCCATTTTCAACTTCAATGTTGTTGAAGAAAAAGGAAAGGAGGCAGTACGATTTTTCTAATTAAATAAGCCATTCTCTCTAAACCTTTCCTCCAGAACTGTTCTATTTTGTTTTGTTTCAGTTTTTTAATATGTGGGGTTGATCTGCTCAAACTCCAAGCATGCTTTTCCATATGCTTCTCTTTCCCATTTTTATATTTCCTTTAAGTACAAATGCTAAATCTGTGCCATATTTTTATTAGCTTTACACTGATATTGTTGACATTTTTGAGAACTATTTGATGTCTGAGAAACTCGTGAACCTTTTATTTGCTCTTTTGAAATGTAGGGGGAAAAAACTAACACAGTGAAGGAAGGATTATGTTGTTTGTATCCAGAAAAACTACTTTGTACCCAAGTACATTTCAACTGGGTCTGACGATCCCTATCTTTTATTAGTCATTCATTAAGCTGCTGTAAGTCCATGTAGGGAAATATTTTCTATTATATTCTCCCTGACAGAGTTCCCACTCATCAGAATTTGTTGGGAAAAGAAATTCGAGGCAAAGAGATGATTAAACTCATCCTTAAAGTCAAATCTGCTGGCTCCTTCCTCTCCTGCCTGACCCAGCTCCATCCCCATCACAAATTCTCCCAGACATCTGATGCGGGCAGCAGAGGGAGAATCACATGAGCTACAGCTGAGTTCACAGGAATGATTTGTGAGCCTCAGTATTTGCACATGTGTGGTCATGGGGGACCTCTCTGGCCGGGCCAGCCATTTTCCCCCCACATCTGTTGGTTAATCGGAAATCCAAATGTACAAGACAGCACTGGGGAACAGAGGCGGGATTTGTAACCCACTTTGGAGAACTTCTCACACTGAAAACAAAGAGTATGTGACTCTGATTTTTAGCTCTTTCTAGATACATTTGCACAAATGAAATTTATCATTTAACTTTTTTTTTTTTTTATTGAGACGGAGTCTCGCTCTGTCAGCCAGGCTGGAGTGCAGTGGCCGGATCTCAGCTCACTGCAAGCTCCGCCTCCCGGGTTTACGCCATTCTCCTGCCTCAGCCTCCCGAGTAGCTGGGACTACAGGGGCCCGCCACCTCGCCCGGCTAGTTTTTTTGTATTTTTAGTAGAGACGGGGTTTCACCGTATTAGCCAGGATGGTCTCGATCTCCTGACCTCGTGATCCGCCCGTCTCGGCCTCCCAATATCATTTAACATTTGAATAAACACCATGGCACTGAGCATCATGGAGAGAATGGCTGGAGACTTGGGCAGGAGCTGCTCAGTACCATCTGAAACCATAGCCAACAGCAATCTGTTTCCCCTCTCCATCCACTTCCCATCTCACCTTTGTGTTTCTGTCCATTCCTTGCTTTGCTCTATCTCTTCTTCTCTCATTCTTTCTTCCCCACTTTTGCTTTCCCTTGTCTCTGATTCCCAGAAGAATCCTGGGAATCAAATTCTGGGTGAGCAGACACTTCTGAGGACTCCAGTGAGGCTCCTGCATGGATGCTTACCTAATATCTAAGCTCCATTCTTTAGGAGCTTAGCAATGTCCTTCCCCTTAGACCTTCTTAAAAGACAAAAACTCTCTCCTCTAAAGGAGGTTACATTAGGTTAAGGAAAGTTTCTGAAATTTTACTGTAAAATATTTCTCAAGGGAGGTAGACTGCCTGAGACAAGTAAGGGGCAAGAAATGGTAAGAAGGCAGAATGCTGAAAATAAATGTAGTCCATCTCCAATTTTGGCCTGGGGCTTGCTGAGGGCAGTGAGAAACCATACTTCCATGTGATGCTGCTCCCTACAACAAACAATTTCATCACCCCTACTCTTGACAGGATTCTTTTTTT
>NW_016806124.1:979579-1017428 GCF_001698545.2 Rhinopithecus bieti
AGCTGGGACTACAGGCGCCTGCCACCTCGCCCGGCTAGTTTTTTGAATTTTTTTAGTAGAGACGGGGTTTCACGGTGTTAGCCAGGATGGTCTCAATCTCCTGACCTCGTGATCCGCCCGTCTCGGCCTCCCAAAGTGCTGGGATTACAGGCTTGAGCCACCGCGCCCGGCCTCTTGCCAGGATTCTTAATGTCTCAAGGAACATGTGGGGTCCTAACAAAGGGGGGATATTAAATAAGGCTTAGAGAGCCCTGGCATCTTGTTAGGGAGAGCTGTCGTAGGGAGCAATCCAGATGCACATGAGCTGTTGCTTTTCTAGTGAGGGAAAAAGAAGAACAAATGAAAGCATTTGGCAGCGATCTCAAATGGCGCTCTGTTGCAGGCTGGGCCAGTGATCAGCCAGTCTTCACCTGAATATCCACATCTGTTCTGTGAGCTCCTGCCCTGGTGATACTCATTGCTAGGAATTTTAAACATCATCCCTTGTTCAGGGATATGTAAAAATATCGTTCTGTGAAAGAAAATCCAAAACACTGGCTACACCAAATGCTGGCAAGATGAAGAGGAACAAGAACCCTCATTGGTTGCTTATAGAAATGTAAAATGATACCACCACTTTGCAAGAGAGTTTGGTAGCTTCTTACAAAGGTAAACATAGTCTTACCATACAGTCTAGCAGTGGTGCTCCTGGTATTTACCCAGAGGAGTTGAAAACTTAAGTCCACACAAAAACCTGCACATTAATGTTTATAGGAGCTTTATTCATAATTGCCAGAACTTGGAGGCAACCAAGATGGCTTTCAATAGGTGAATGAATAAACAAACTATGGCACATCAAGGCAATGAAATATTATTCAGCCACAAAAAGAAGTGAGCTATCGGGAACAAAAAATAACCTTAAATATATATTGCTAAGTGAAGGAAGCAAATTTAGGAAGACTACGTACTGTATGATTCTAACTACATGACATTCTGCAAAAGGCAAAACTATGGAGACGATGAAAAGATCAGTGGTTGTCAAGGGTCCATGGAAAGGAAGAGAGAGAAATAGATGGAACAGAGGGTATTTTTGGGCAGTGAAACTATTCTATGTGATACTGTAATGGTGGGCACAAGTCATGTAACATATGTCAAAATCTGTAGAACATACAACACTAAGAGTGAATCCTAATGTAAGCTATGGACTTCAGTTGATAACAATATATCAATAAATATTGGATCTTCAATTATTACAAATTGTATTAGTCTGTAACAGATAACACAATGACAGCTAGCATCAACTTAAAGGGAAGAGACTGGCTCATGGGACTGGAGGGTTTGGGGCTAATTAGAATGTCATCAAGACCTGCTTTTCTCCCCTCCAGTTGGTCATCCAGCATCCGCCAAGCCTAGGGCATTCTTTTGGTCCAGCCACCTGGATTTCATGCTTTCTTCCTGTGATGGTTAATAAGAGTATCTATTTGATTGAATTAAAGGATGCAAAGTATTGTTCCTGTGTGTGCCTGTGAGGGTATTGCCAAAGGAGATTAACATTTGTGTCAGTACAAGGAGAGGCAAACCCACCGTCAATTTGCGTGGACACCATGTAATCTGCTGCCAGCGTGGTTAGAATAAAAGCAGCCAAAGGAACATGGAAAGACTAGACTAGTCTTCTGGCCTCCAACTTTCTCCTGTGTTGGACACTTCCTTCCCTCAAACATCAGACTCCAAGTTCCTCAGCTTTTGAACACCTATGGTTTTCCAGGGGGTCTCAGGCCTTCAGCAACTGACTGAAGGCTGCACTGTCAACTTCCCTACTTTTGAGGTTTTCGGACTAAGGCTGGCGTCCTTGCCCCTCAGCTTGCAGGCAGCCTATTGTAGGGTTTCACCTTGTGATTGTGTGAGTCAATACTCCTTAATAAACTTCCTTTCATATATGCATCTATCCTATTAGTCCTTCTCTCTAGAGAACCCCGACTAATACACGTTCTTAAGCTAGTGTGATTGCTTCTGAAAGCTGTCTAGAAAGAACAAAGAGAGACCTTTCCCAACACTCACAGCAAAGCTTGCTTTGAAGCTCATGGACCTAGACCCCATCAAGTGCCTCCTCCTGGCCCATTTAGGGGTAAGGCATATGGGATTACACTTAGGTAGGTCAAGTTTGCCACAACCTACAGGTGGGGCCAGCCACAAGCAGGATGGTGTGCCCAGAGCACTGCTGAATAAGTTGGAGTCTCTCAGGAAGGAGGCAGGAGGCAGGCTGCTAAGTAGGCATCCAGCAACATTTACTATGGTGGCTCCATTCCACCCACTTCCAGGAGCCAGGGAGAATGTTACCCTCTTAGGATCACAGCACCTACTAGACCAATGATACCCAGTGTGGTCCTCCACAGGCTGTTACCTGTCTGCAAAGAGATAGCTATAGAGATGAGAAAGAGACCAAGTAGTAACTCTGACAGAATAATTGTATGCTTGTGGAATCTAATAACAATGAAATGTGGGTTTATATTTTGCATGTCTTTATTTTCACTTTTATAGTCACTTGGCTGTATTGTACTTCACAAAACTATTAGTCCATGATGAGTTTTTTTTTTTTTAATTTAAAATCTGGTCCTCCACCATGGAGTATTCGGAAAATGCACTAGAGGTGAGCTCCAGGTCAGGAGCCACACCTGATCCCCGGGTGTCTCAGCAGCAAGGGCAGTGCCTGGCATGCAATTGGCTTTCACTATTTGTTGTCAGAATAAATAAACAAGGGACAAATCTGTGGTCGATGTCCAGGTTTTCAAATCCTAAGTCCAATGCTGCCCCACTGTGCCACACATCTGCTGAGAAGATAACGATGTCCCCTGACCCTGGGAGTCCCTGTCACCGCTAACAAGGCAAATGGCATAATCTGAAGACAGAGTCAAGAATGTCTATAAAAAGATTCAAATCCCTCCTGTACAGGAAATTGTGAACACAAAGGGATTGATGACAACATGGGATATGCGTATCTCTGAAAAAGCCCCATCCTCCAAGGAGGAGCAGCCTCCCCTGCCCCCATACTGCAAAGCAACTGCTGGGTTGGTGGGCTGTCAGGGTGGGCGTCCTGTTCTCTCATCACTGGCTCCAGAATTCAGAGAGAGCCAGGCAGGCTTCCTTAAAAGTCACATTTGCATTTGAGAAATGTGTATGGTGGGGGGAGGGAGAAATATCTTCACTGTTCCACTGAGAATTATGAAAATGCCCCTTCTTTGAGTTTGAGACAAGACTAACGCCAGCCCTTTTAACTCTTGAGAAGGACTTGAGAACCAATGCCTGCTCATTAATATCACACGCTCTGCTATTTTAAATTAAAACACCAATACGGTGTTAGAAAATCCAATGATATATTGCCCTTTTGTTTGTAAAGTAATATTTTAAAATAAATCTCTCAGTGAAAAAAGCATTTTGGTATGCCCAAAGTTGTCCCATACCCCCGTTCTGCTGGTGGAGGAACATGTCACTGCTTTTCTTGGTTTTCTTTCCCTTTAAATGGAAACAATAATGTCTCTCCCTGCTTGTGAAACCTTGTAACTTAGAAAAGAAAACGTTTCTTTCTCATCTTTTAAAGCCGTAGAAAACCTAAATGAATTGGGGAAAAGGAGTGCAGTAGGGAAAAAAAAAATAGGAATTTCAACATACTCTTCAGGAAAGCCTCTTTAGACCCTCCATGTCCTTTAATCTGTTTGCCTTTAAATAGTCAAGGAAAAACAATGCATTTACATGAGTAAACAGCTATTTTATTTCAAATAGGGGTTTAATCTGTTTACTTAAAGGATTTAAAGCAAATAATTTTAAAAGCCTTCCAAAACGCCAGCTACCATAGTGAGACCCTCATCTCTAGAAATAAATACAGAAATTAGCTGGGCGTGGGGGCACACACTCATAGAGCCCAGGAGGTTGAGGCTATAGGGAGCCATGATCACACCACTGTACTCCAACCTGGGCAACAGAGTGAGACCCTGTCTCTAAAAAGTGAAAACAAACAAACAAAAAACCCAAAGCAAATATGTAAGAGTCTATTTTGGTTTAATTTGGTGCAGTCTGTAGATATTCCATCTAACTCCATATCAAATTACATGAAAAGAAATAACATTTTACATATCTATATTTGATTACAGCATATTCCTAGTGGCTTACATCTTCCATCATTGGACACTCACTGAAATGAGTATTAGATTAGTTTTTCCCTACACTCAAATTAACAATCCTAATGTTCAAGGCAGTTTTTAATTTACATATAGTAATGAATATTAAAGTGCCAGTGTTTCAAGCCCATGCAACACGTTAATCTCTGATGGCACTTTGTGAAAGTAGCCTTATGCATTCTATATTCCTGGATTGTGATGCATTCTTTGGAAATCTTCAGAAAATTGCTGCAGCATTTCCTTGAACGTTAATGACTAAATCCAAGCACGAAGTTCCATTCAAATTTGGCAACTGTTGTTTAGGGATAAATGAGTCTTACCCAATTACTTCATTGAAGTGACAGCCAAGTGAAAAGACGGTTTTCCCCTTTGGCCTCCTAGAGCAAAGCTTTTGCTTATTGTAATGATGTATTCTCTTTAGTGATACCTGTATGCTCTTGTTCAGCATTGATTAGCACAGTGTTGAAGAATATTAATATGCTCAGTAGTATCAGTTACCTAAAGTGACAAGGTCCTTCATATCAATGAAAAAGACCTTCCTAATAATTTGTAAAGAGAAACCAAAATTTTAGAGCAGGGAGTGATCTCTAAAATTACCTTTTATGGTATGAATATTCTAACTACCCAAGCCTACATAAATGTATTTCATTGAAAACTCTTAGGTTGCCTTATTATAACAAGATGCAAACTACATTTTTTTTTAAAGTATTTTAAAAAAGTATTTTTGGGGAGGCAGAGAACTGAGACTGATACAGAGAGGCCAAAACAGAGAGCAAGGGTAGCTGCTGGAGATGTTGGTCATTTCCCAGTTCCTGGAACTAGTTCACATCTGACTCTGCTATTTTCTTTTTCCCTGAGCTGTCACAATGGTGCCTTCAATAAACTCTACTTGATATATGAGCATGCTTGAGTAGCGTTCTGTTCCTTAAAACCAGAGACAAGAACACTGCCTAATAGCCAATGTTTATCTCAGGGCCAGACATATGGTAGGAGCTGAGCAAATATTTCTGGACTAGATGGATCACGTAAACACATTTGATGTCCATACTTATCAACCAGTCTGCTGTCTTCTTCAGGCTTACTAGAAACAAGGGTAATGCCCTTGGCTATTTTCAGTCTTTCCCACAGTCACATTTTTGAGTACTAAAACAATAGAAAAAAGTGTGATAACACTAAAGAAAGAAGCATTTATCGTGATTCATAAAAAATGCATTTGGTAAAAGACAAATCTGCTCACCAGTTATATTTAGTGCTCCCTCATCCCAGTGAAATGTTCTTTTGAATCAACCTGCCAAATATTTGACTCTCTAATAGTATGTATAAAAATACATTGGCGACGCCTTCAAAGCTAAGGAACTACTGCTCGTCTACAAGAAAATCCATTCATGTGTGACCACTGCTTTCAGACAGGTAAATTCTTCTGGCCCTTTCAGAAGCTAGAGAAGTTTCTGTAAAGATCCTAAGGAAAATGGAAATCAACAGCAAAGCCATCTTTCAGGAAAAGATCTGGGCTATAAAATGGTCTAGAGACCCAAGTAAACTCCAATATGTTCCCAAGATTAATTTATGTTCAACTGTGGTTCATAAAACAGTCAGGAAATCTCAAGTGACCAGGAATTTGTGAATTCCAGTTACTTCCTGATTTCAACAGATGTAAAGACTCTTCTCACAGCTGAGCCTTGGGATCTCTTCTTCTCAGGACAATGCTGCTTCTCTCATGTTAAAAACTGTCATAAAGAGAGGGTGCTCAGCTCCTTCTGGGCTAGCTGTTTGGCTCGCCATTGATTTCAAAAGGAATCTCAACCTTGAAAGACCTTTTATCTAATTTCAGTGGTGAATATGACAATAGCAATAATGATGAAATGGCACATACAGTGCTTACTGCATGCCAGACATTGACTGCCTCCACATAATCATCACAAAATCTGTATTAAAAAACATATGAAGCTACCCTATTTAATGGAACAATAAAAGGATAACTTCTTACTCTAGAAATAGAAGGAGAAGGCTGGACTGGTATAAATATCCCAGTTTAATTTATAGATGGTATCTGGAGATAACAGGCAGCTGACAATAACACCTCTGACACTAGCTACCTTGTTTCCCCCTCTTTTTTTGATGTCAGATCATGCAATTTGACAATGTCAGTTAAGGATTTACCGTATAAGGCATTGCCCTGTGCACAGATAAGTCAGAGGGGCAGTTTGAGGAGCTGGACTCTGTTCTATCAACATGTGTTCCCAAGGTCCTCTCATTTGGGCTGAACTTTTCATAGAATCAGATATGGAGCCTACTGGAAAAGGAAAAGTCTCATTGGGGGAGTTCGGGTCAGTCTTGGCTGAATAGCTCCAGTGGCCAACAGTGGCCTATCCAGTGATGAATCCTTGAAGGAGGTGATCCAACATCCAGCAGGAACAAACCACAGCTCAGTCAGGAATGAACTGGAGGCCACTCAAGCTGAACAACATCTCAGCATCTAGCTCCATTCATGGGCTATCACCTGCTTCTTATCCTAGAGATGATTTAACGTTTAGGGAACCAAACCAAATGTGGGGAAGGAGCAACTATCAATTGCATAGTGAGAAGGCGGCATGAAGGGCCTGCCATCACTTGCTCATCGAGTCTTTTGCCTCATCCATCTTGCCTGCCCTTGACCTTGTCTTTGAGCTCCCACCCACATTGGGCCTTATAAACTTTCTAAGAAAAACTCTGGGGTCTAGTGGAAAACAGAAGACATAGGAAAAGTGGAGGCAAGTGGCCATGATGTGAAACCTCAAATATAGCAAGAGCCCCGTTGACAGCACTGGAACTGAAGTTCCTCCTCCCGGCTCCCAGCCCAGGGTACTGGGTTCAGAGCAAGGCAGATGGCACTGAACCTCCAAGCTGTGAAAGTTTAAAAGGGCTCCATGTCTGGAGTTGTTTTCTAGACTAATAAATTCTGTGTCCTGGAGGACCAACACGTGGAGCTCTCTCCCTTCCACCCTGACACACTGTACCGCACCACCGGCTCCTCTCCCTTTGGCATCACCTCCACCTATAACGTTTCCCTGCCTAAAACAGTTGGTTTCTTACATCCCAGCCAAGGCAGTTTTCTCACCATTTAATGATCCCCCCTGCCACATTTCCCCCTTCTCCCTTGCATGTGCTACCTATAGAGCATCAAATGGAATCATGAGTGGGGCTGAGTACAGGGCAAGAGGACCTCGGCTTCCAAGAGCCTCCTACTTCAGGGTTGATGAGTCAGTTGCTGCGAGATCTCAGCACCCAATGCTGTGAGCCAGAAGCTCAGGCCTCCCTTTGTCAGCCCTTTTACAATCCCTCCTAGACTAGACCTCAAGGCTGCCACAAAGGTTCCTGGCCAGGTGTGTGTCCTTCTCCCTTGGAGCTGCAGCAAAACTCTTCCAGTGCTTCCAGTTTCTTCGTCAACCTCAGTGTTATGGACTAAGTTGTGTCCTCACCAAATTCATGTTGAATCCCTCACCACCGGTACCTCAGAATATAACTATATTTGGAGATAGGCTATTTAAAGAGGTAATTAAGCTAAAACAAGGTCATATGGATGGGCCATCATCCAACATGACTGGTGTCCTTGTAAGAAGAGAAGACTAGGACCCATGCTCACAGACACAAAGACCACGTGAAGACACAGGAGAAGACAATCCATGGAGCAAGGCCTCACAGGAAAGCATCCCTGCCAACACCCTAGTCTTAGACTTCTGGCCTCCAGAACTGTGAGAATTTACATGTCTGTTGCTTAAGCCTCCCATTCTGTGGTACTTTGTGCAGCCCTGGCAGATTACCACATTCACAAGTCCAACGTTGAAGCAATGAGGAGAAAACAGGGTCTTCCATGTAACTGGTCCTCAGTGCCCTTTCCCAACTGAAAACACAGTTAAAAACAGAGGCTTTCAGAGGCAAGTTCTTGGTTGTGCATTTTTAGGCGTGAAACCCACTGGGAGTGCCCAGCTCTGACTCCTCTTTTGCTGCTGAATTGTTTGCTCTGGATTAGGTGGGATACCCCCGCTCCCCCCAGCCTCAGCACTGGAAACCATCTCCCTCAAAGACAGTGGCAGGACCAGAATTGTCACTCAGAATCTGACCCTGCTGTACTCATCAGCGCCAAATGGATGAGAACATGCAGCCTTTCATTGGGAATATTCCACAATCATAAAAGGAAATTTGAAGAATATGCAAAATTATTTGCATACCCATCCTTCAAAAATGCATCTTAACCCTACCTTCTACTAGCCTCCTCCTCATCCCCTCCCTCCTCTGCCATGTCCAGAAATAAACCTGGAACGCTCTTGAATTTATTTGTGCTCTTCGCCTCAATCACTTTTCTCAGCAACTCATTACACATGTACATTACCCTCTGCAAGGAAGAGTCCTGTCTGAGTTCTCCGTTTACTCAGAGCGTCCTAATTTTATGAACAAGTTCCTAACAATAAGGTCAGTTAGACCACAGGATCCTCATCCAAGGAGAGTGGCAGAGTCCTCGTCAGGGGTCCAGCCCAGCTTCGCCGAGACAAAGCACTGGAGAACTCTGTATGGAAGAAGAGATGCAGGCAGCCCAAGCAGGCGGCATGATCTAATTCTGTAGATATGTTTCCATCACTGAGTTCTAGGATGCTGAGGGGATTCAGTGACAATAAAATTACTGCTTTGCCATCTTCAACAAAAGCGAAATAAACTGCTTCTTTTTCCATTATGAAAAGTTTACAAAGGGACAAGTCACAGCTGATTAATAGGACTTGTTTTAACAATTATTAAGGGCCTTGCTTTCATTCTTTCATTATTGGAGCAATACCTGGCATGTGCTTACTTCATGCTTCAAACTGATGGATTTCAGGAAAAACCAATGTAAAGAATAAAACCAATACAATTTTAATGGATCAAATGCCCACTTACTAAAACCACAATTCTCAGATCCACATTTTATTAAAGCAGACTTTCATTTAGTGCTTCAGATTTTACTAAACCCAGCATTTTTCTAAACCAAAGAAATCTTATGACCAGCAATAAATCTTCTCCAAGAGATCATTTTCCAATCAGTTCCATTACAGCAAACCTATGCCATTACACTTACCTCCAAAATATACAATTACATGAATTAGCGTATACCAATGAATTTTTAATTTTTTGCCTGTTAGTTCAAACCACACGAAATATCTCTGCAACCGGATATTTTTATTGAGACCAAAGCATATGCATTCCAAACAATGCATTTCTACTTAGATTCTTCTGAAGCTTAATGAAAAAAGTTTGTATTATCTGTTATCAATATGTTATTATTCAAACCATTCTTTTACTTGATTCTGCTCACTCTCTAATCCATTTGTGCACATTTTGGGCCAACTTCTATAATATCCTAGCATATCTTTCCCATGGAGATCTCAGAAGACAGCAAACAATATTATTATTGATATTGCATTATTTTGTAGATTATAAAATGTGTGAATCACAGAATTTTGGAGCTGAATAAAACTTATGAAGAATTTCACTTTTAGTGACCACAGACTTAGAGTTTTCTCTTAATTTTTTTTTATGTACTTCTTACATGGCCCCTGGTCCTAACGACTCAGGGTAAAAAGCAATTTGATTATAGCAAGAGGGGGTACTAGCATAGGAAGGGGTAAATTAGAGATAACCAGATTATTCCCTGGGCCAGCTTGACTTGACAAAGCATTTAGAATTATCTCTCAGCTTTTCCCCAGAACTGCAACTCTTTAAAGCTGTTCCTTGGAAGTAGCCCTTCCTAGTTGCATTTTTCTTCTAAATCCTGGCCAAGACAGAATGCTCATTCCCAAATTCCCTGGACACAAATAAAGCCAAGTCTTTCCAGGCCGGCTTTTTCCAGGCTGGCTTCCCAGTTGTGGTCATTACCACCACACAGGCACACACGCATACACACACACACATACACACACATACACAAGCACATACACACATGCACATGCACAATACACACGCACATAAGCACACACAAATGTGCACACACACACCCACATACGTGTACGAATACACACATGCACAAACACATGCACACATACAGGTGCACACACACGCACCTACAAGCACATACACACATGCACGCATGCACATACCTGAGCGGGGTTCTTGTTATAGTATAGATTGTTTCTCATTCTTACATATCCTATTCCAACAGCTTTCTTGAACTTCTTTCTTTGGCCTACGATCAAGGGCAGTGCCTAGAAGTCTCTGTTTTGAGCTCCCAGCTCAATCCCCTCCCCATCTTGGCTTGAGACTGAGGTCTAGGTCTCTACATTCCCTGTAACAGCCATCCTGTAATCCCAGCTCCCCTGCCTTGGTTGCAGCTGGGAAGAGAGCCCAGCTGAAAGCCTCTAGCTTTTCAACTAGATGCAGTTCCTTCCCAGCATGCACCTGCAGCCAGGAGTTCCCCTCCCCCAACCTCAGTCACCACCAGTTCCAGTCCCAAACTGGAAGTGGAAAAGAACCATCTAGATCAAATGTTTTTGTTTTCTTGTCTCTCAAGCTTGTTTCTGTATCTTCCTTTCCTTGAGATTTTTTACAACTGCTTGTCAAGATTCCTAAGACCTAATTGCAGACACATTCTGACTCAGAATGAGCTCCTGGCTAGGAGTCTGTGTCACCCAGAGCTGCAGAGTCCAGAGGCTCATCTGGCCCACCATCACTACTGGTTGGCTTATCCAGACCCAGACTCTGCCTAGGATACTCCTCAGGTGGTAGCTCTTAGTTGTCACCCCCACCTGTCCATCTCTTCAGTATTCAAACCACCACCACCACCCACACTTACACCTGACTGGGAAATTCTGCGTAGCCCCAAAGTATCTGAACTGGTATTTTTTGATTTGCTTTATTCAAATACCACATTTTCATACATTATATCTCTTCCTTAGAGTCCAAAAGCATGTAGTACTAGAACATTCACTTCAAATTACACTGATAGGGATTTTGAAGGGAAGAATGTTTTCATAGTGTGGCAGGCATGAGTCTCCATCCATAAACTCAGATGTGCTAGAAATATCCTTCTTTTTTTTAAAAAAAGATATTTCCATAGGTTATTGGAACAGGTGGTGTTTGGTTACATGAGTAAACACATTATTTAGTGGTGATGTGCAAGATTTTGGTGTTCCCATGACCCGAGCAGTATACACTGCACCCAGTTTGTAATCTTTTATCCCTCACCCCCTTCTCACCGTTTCCTCCTGAGTCCCCAAAGTCCATTGTGTCGCTCTTATGCCTTTTCATCCTCACAGCTTAGCTACCACTTATAAGTGAGAACATACGATGTTTGGTTTTCCATTTCTGAGTTACTTCACTTAGAATAATAGTCTCCAATCTCATCCAGGTTGCTGCAAATGCCATTAATTCATTCCTTTTGATGGCTGAATAATATTCCATCGTATATATATATACCACAGTTTCTTTATCCACTCGTTGATTGATTGGTATTTGGGTTGGTTCCACATTTTTGCAATTGTGAATTGTGCTGCTATAAATATGTGTGTGCAAGTATCTTTTTTGTACAATGACTTCTTTTCCTCCAGGTAGTCATCCAGTAGTGGGATTGCTGGATCAAATGGTAGTTTTACTTTCAGTTCTTCAAGGAATCTCCACACTGTTTTCCACAGCAGTTGTACTAGTTTACATTCCCACCAGCCGTGTAGAAGTGTTCTCTGTTCATTGCATCCACGCCAACATCTACTGTTTTTAATTTTTTTATTATGGCCATTCTTACAGGAGTAACGTGGTATTGCATTGTGGTTTTGATTTGCATTTCCCTGATCATTAGTGATGTTGAGCATTTTTTCATATGTTTATTGGCCATTTGTGTGACTTCTTTTGAGAATTGTATATCTATGTCCTTAGCCCAATTTTTGATGGGGTTGTTTGGTTTTTTCTTGCTAATTTGTTTGAGTTTATTGTAGATTCTGGATATTAGTCATTTGTCAGATGTATACACTGTGAAGATTTTCTCCCACTCTGTGGGTTGTCTGTTTACTCTGCTGACTGTTCCTTTTGCCATGCAAAACCTATTTGGTTTAATTAAGTAGCAGCTTTTATCTTTGTTTTTATTGCATTTGCTTTTGGGTTCTTAGTCATGAATTTCTTGCCTAAGCCAATCTCTAGAAGGGTTTTTCTGATGTGAAATATCTCTATGTCTTTCTAATCAAATGTATTATTAACTGTGAGTTCCCCATCCCACCTAACTGGTGATGCATTTAATCTCAGCTGTTCTTGTGGTTTCCTGTCAACCCTCAGGCCCAGATCAACACCAAGGCTTTGGGAAGAGCTGGAGACCAGATGGGAGGTCCTATCTTTGGTCATCTTCCCACAGAAGGTATGACTGAGAACATCTTCCCTGTGCTCATGGTTCCTGAAGGTATGAGAACTCACAGATACCACTTCAGGAACAATGAAATCAGTGTCTGGGTCCCTGCCTTTGTTGACAGCTCACTCTGCTTCCCTGCCAAAGATCTCCCAAGAAGATGGCAGAACCACCTTCTTAAAGAGTGACAGACCTCCTCCTGTTCCCACTCCTGACTCAAAATCTCTTTTTAGTCAGACAGAAAACCCTTTCTCCAGCCAAGCCTGCCCTCTTTGGTGGGTTGAGGCTTTTGGAAATAAATGCCAGGAAGCCATGAAGGTCCCTATGCTCTCTGCCCTGCCCAGCCCCACTCCACCCCTAACCTGAGGCTAGGAAACCCAAACCTCTGCGAGTTTCAAAGGTAGGGGGGAAAAAAGGGGAAACATAATCATGAACTCATGTCTCAAATTATTTTCCAACCTCTTTAGCAATGCTGCATTTAACAATGTTTTACTGATATATGCATATAGCTTTTACAATAAATCCTTGCAAGAAAACAAAATAAACGTACTTCATCATTAAAAATGCCAAACTGGGCTTCTTTACAGGAATGCAGCGCAGAATTAAGTACACTCTGTATCTGTTACTTATCTAGATGTAAACAAGGAAAGGATATGCTGGCTAAATAAATAATGTCACACAGACCAACAGTGATGAAAGAGATTTCATTCTGTCTTTCAATCGGCATATTTTCTTTGAAAGGATGATATGATGAAAGAATCCTCCACAGGATTCCAAAGGGACTCAATCTTCAGGAAAGTCAAAGATTGTTAAAAATCTGCTGTGGGTCAGTTGTTGTTTTGTTTGTTTGTTTGTTTTATTATTATACTTTAAGTTCTAGGGTACATGTGCACAACGTGCAGGTTTGTTACATATGTATACATGTGCCATGTTGGTTTGCCAAATCCATTAACTCATCATTTACATTAGGTATTTCTCCTAATGCTATTCTTCCCCCATCGCCCCATCCCATGACAGGCCCCGGTGTGTGATGGTCCCTGCCCTGTGTCCAGGTGTTCTCATTGTTCAATTGTCACCTATGAGTGAGAACATGGGGTGTTTGGTTTCCTGTCCTTGCGATAGTTTGCTCACAATGATAGTTTCCAGCTTCATCCATGTCCCTAAAGAGGACATGAACTCATCCTTTTTATAGCTGCATACTATTCTGTGGTGTATATGTGCCACATTTTCTTAATCCAGTCTGTCACTGATGGACTTTTGGGTTGATTCCAAGTCTTTGCTATTGTGAATAGTGCCGCAATAAACATACGCGTGCATGTGTCTTTACTGCAGCATGATTTATAATCCTTTGGGTATATACCCAGTAATGGGATCGCTGGGTCAAATGATATTTCTAGTTCTAGATCCTTGAGGAATTGCCACACTGTCTTCCACAATGATCGAACTAGTTTACACTCTCACCAACCATGTAAAATCATTCCTATTTCTCCACATCCTCTCCAGCACCTGTTGTTTCCTTACTTTTTAATGATCGCCATTCTAACTGGTGTGAGATGGTATCTAATCGTAGTTTTGATTTGCATTTCTCGATAACCAGTGATGATGAGCATTTTTTCATGTGTCTTTTGGCTGCATAAATGTCTTCTTTTGAGAAGTGTCTGTTCATATCCTTTGCCTGCTTTTTGATGGGGTTGATTTTTTCTTGTAAATTTGTTTAAGTTCCTTGTAGATTCTGGATATTAGCCCTTTGTCAGATAGATAGATTGCAAACATCTTCTCCCATTCTGTAGGTTGCCTGTTCACTCTGATGGTAGTTTCCTTTGCTGTGCAGAAGCTCTTTAGTTTAATTAGATTCCATTTGTCTATTTTAGCTTTTGTTGCCATGGCTTTTGGTGTTTTATCATGAAGTCCTTGCCCATGCCTATGTCCTGAGTGGTATTGCCTAGGTTTTCTTCTAGGGTTTTTACGGTTTTAGGTCTAACATTTAAGTCTTTAATCCATCTTGAATTAGTTTTTGTATAAGGTATAAAGAAAGGATCCAGTTTCAGCTTTCTACATATGGCTAGCCAGTTTTCCCAGCACCACTTATTAAATAGAGAATCCTTTCCCCATTTCTTGTTTTTGTCAGGTTTGTCAAAGATCAGATGGTTGTAGATGTGCGTTGTTATTTCTGAGGCCTCTGTTCTGTTCCATTGGTCTATCTTTCTGTTTTGGTACCAGTACCATGCTGTTTTGGTTACTGTAGACTTGTGGTATAGTTTGAAGTCAGATAGTGTGATGCCTCCAGCTTTGTTCTTTTGGCTTAGGATTGTCTTGGCTATGTGGGCTCTTTTTTGTTTCCATACGAACTTTAAAGTAGTTTTTTCCAATTCTGTGAAAAAAAGTCACCGGTAGCTTGATGGGGATGGCATTGAATCTATAAATTACCTTGGGCAGTATGGCCATTTTCACGATATTGTTTCTTCCTGTACATGAGCATGGAATGCTCTTCCATTTGTTTGTGTCCTCTATTATTTCATTGAGTAGTGGTTTGTAGTTCTCCTTGAAGAGGTCCTTCACATCCCTTGTATATTGGATTCCTAGGTATTTTAATCTCTTTGTAGCAATTGTGAGTGGGATTTCACTCAGGATTTGGCTCTCTGTCTGTTATTGGTGTATAAGAATGCTTGTGATTTTTGCACATTGATTTTGTATCCTGAGACTTTGCTGAAGTTGCTTATCAGCTTAAGGAGATTTTGGATTGAGACGATGGGGTTTTCTAAATATACAATCCTGTCATCTGCAAACAGAGACAATTTGACCTCCTCTTTTCCTAATTGAATACCCTTTATTTCTTTCTCTTGCCTGATTGCCCTGGTCAGAACTTCCAACACTATATTGAATAGGAGTGGTGAGAGAGGGCATCCCTGTCTTGTGCCAGTTTTCAAACGGAATGCTTCCAGTTTTTGCCCATTCAGTATGATGTTGGCTATGGGTTTGTCATAAATAACTCTTATTATTTTTAGATACGTTCCATCAGTACCTAGTTTGTTGAGAGTCTTTAGCATGAAGGGCTGTTGAATTTTGTTGAAGGCCTTTTCTGCATCTATTGAGATAATCATGTGGTTTTTTTTCTTCAGTTCTGTTTATGTGATGGATTGCGTTTATTGATTTGCATATGGTGAACCAGCCTTGAACCCCAGGGATGAAGCCAACTTGATGGTGGTGGATAAACTTTTTGATGTGCTGCTGGATTCAGTTTTCCAGTATTTTATTGAGGATTTTCACACTGATGTTCATCAGGGATATTGGTCTAAATTTCCCTTTATTTTTGTTGTGTCTTTGCCAGGCTTTGGTATCAGGATGATGCTGGCCTCATTAAATGAGTTACGGATGATTCCCTCTTTTTCTATTGATTGGAATAGTTTCTGAAGGAATGGTACCAGTTCCCCTTTGTACCTCTAGTAGAATTTGGCTGTGAATCTGTCTGGTCCTAGACTTTTTTTGGTTGGTAGGCTATTAATTATTGCCTCAATTTCAGAGCCTCTTATTGGTCTATTCAGGGATTCAGCTTCTTCCTAGTTTAGTCTTGGGAAGGTATGTGTGTCCACAAATTTATCCATTTCTTCTAGATGTCCTAGTTTATTTTCATAGAGGTGTTTATATTATTCTCTGATGGTAGTCTGTATTTCTGTGGGATCAGTGGTGATATCCCCTTTATCATTTTTTATCGCATCTATTTGATTCTTCTCTCTTTTCTTCTTTATTAGTCTTGCTAGTGGTCTATCAATTCTATTGATCTTTTCAAAAAACAAGCTCCTGGATTCATTGATTTTTGTAGGGTTTTTTGTGTCTGTATCTCCTTCAGTTCTGCTCTGATCTTAGTTATTTCTTGCCTTCTGCTAGCTTTTGAATTTGTTTGTTCTTGCTCCTCTAGCTCTTTTAATTGTGATGTTAGGGTGTCGACTTTAGATCTTTCCTGCTTTCTCCTGTAGGCATTTAGTGCTATAAATTTCCCTCTACACACTGCTTTAAATGTGTCCCAGAGATCCAGAGATTCTGTTATGTTGTGTCTTTGTTCTCACTGGTTTCAAAGAACATCTTTATTTCTGCCTTCATTTCGTTATGTACCCAGTAGTCATTCAGGAGCAGGTTGTTCAGTTTCCATGTAGTTGAGCGGTTTTGATTGAGTTTCTTAGTCCTGAGTTCTAGTTTGATTGCACTGTGGTCTGAGAGACAGTTTGTTATAATTTCTGTTCTTTTACATTTGCTGAGGAGTGCTTTACTTCCAACTATGTGGTCAATTTTGGAATAAGTGCAATGTGGTGCTGAGAAGAATGTATATTCTGTTGATTTGGGGTGGAGAGTTCTGTAGATGTCTATTATGTCTGCTTGTTGCAGAGCTGAGTTCAAGTCCCAGATATCCTGGTTAACCTTCTGTCTCATTGATCTGTCTAATATTGACAGTGGGGTGTTAAAGTCTCCCTTTATTATTGAGTGGAAGTCTAAGTCTCTTTGTAGGTCTCTAAGGACTTGCTTTGTGAATCTGGGTGCTCTTGTATTGGGTGCATATATATTTAGGATAGTTAGCTCTTCTTGTTAACTTTATCCCTTTACCATTATGTAATGGCCTTCTTTGTCTCTTTTGATCTTTGTTGGTTTAAAGTCTGTTTTATCAGAGACTAGGATTGTAATCCCCACTTATTGCTTCGGTTTTTGTTTTTGCTTTCCATTTGCTTGGTAGATCTTCCTCCATCCCTTTATTTTGAGCCTATGTGTGTCTCTGCACATGAGATAGGTCTCCTGAATACAGCACACTGATGGGTCTTGACTTTTTATCCAATTTTCCAGTCTGTGTCTTTTAATTGGGACATTTAGCCCATTTACATTTAAGGTTAATATTGTTATGTGTGAATTTGATCCTGTCATTATGATGTTAGCTGGTTATTTTGCCCATTTGTTGATGCAGTTTCTTCCTCGCATTGATAGTCTTTACAATTTGGCATGTTTTTGCAGGGGCTGATACTGCTTGTTCCTTTCCATGTTTAGTGCTTCCTTCAGGAGCTCTTGTAAGGCAGGCCTGGTGGTGACAAAATCTCTCAACATTTGCTTGTCTGTAAAGGCTTTTATTTCTCCTTCGCTTATGAAGTTTAGTTTAGCTGGATATGAAATTCTGGTTTGAAAATTCTTTTCTTTAAAAATGTTGAATATTGGCCCTTACTCTCTTCCGGCTTGTAGGGTTTCTTCCAAGAGATCCACTGTTAGTCTGATGGGTTTCCCTTTGTGGATAACCTGACCTTTCTCTCTGGCTGCCCTTAACATTTTTTCCTTCATTTCAACCTTGGTGAATCTGATGAGCATGTGTCTTGACGCTACTCTTTTTGAGGAGTATCTTTGTGGTGTTCTCTGTATTTCCTGAATGTGAATGTTGGCCCGCCCTTCTAGGTTGGAGAAGTTTTCCTGGATAATATCCTGAAGAGTGTTTTCCAGCTTGGTTCCATTCTCCCCATCACTTTCACGTACTCCAATCAAATGTAGATTTGGTCTTTTCACATAGTCCCATATTTCTTGGAGACTTTCTTTCCTTTTACTCTTTCATCTCTAAACTTCTCTTCTTGCTTCATTTCATTAATTTGATCTTCAATCACTGATACCCTTTCTTCCACTTGATCAAATTGGCTACTGAAGCTTGTGCATGCATCATGTAGTTCTTGTGCCATGGTTTTCAGCTCCATGAGGTCATTCAAGGTCTTCTCTACACTGTTTATTCTAGTTAGCCATTTTCAAGGTTTTTTGCTTCCTTGTGATAGGTTCAAACATCCTCCTTTAGCTTGGAGAAGTTTGTTATTACCGACCTTGTAAAGTCTATTTTTGTCAACTTGTCAAAGTCATTCTCCATCCAGCTTTGTTCCATTGCTGGCAAGGAGCTGTGATCCTTTGGAGGAGAAGAGGCGCTTGGTTTTTAGAATTTTCAGCTTTTCTGCTCTGGTTTCTACCCATCTCTGTGGCTTTATCTACCTTTGGTCTTTGATGCTGGTGACCTACAGATGGGGTTTTGGTGTGGATTTGTCCTTTTTGTTGATGTTGATGCCATTCCTTTCTGTTAGTTTTCCTTCTAACAGGTCTCTCAGTTGCAGGTCAGTTGGAGTTTGCTGGAGGTCCACTCCAGATGTTGTTTGCCTAGGTATCACCAATGGAGGCTGCAGAACAGCAAATATTGCAGAACAGCAATATTTCTGCGGGGGCACCCAGCTGTATGAGGTGTCAGTCAGCCCCTATTGGGAGATATCTCCAGTTAGGCTACACAGGAGTCAGGCACCCATTTGAGGAGGCAGTCTGTCCATTCTCAGAGCTCGAACACTGTGCTGGGAGAACCACTGTTCTCTTCAGAGCTGTCAGACACAGACATTTAAGTCTGCAGAAGTTTCTGCTGCCTTTTGTTCAGCTATACCCGGCCCCCAAAGGTGGAGTCTACAGAGGCAGGCAGGCCTTGTTGAGCTATGGTGGGCTCCACCCAGTTGGAGCTTCCTGGCTGCTTTGTTTACCTACTCAAGCCTCAGCAATGGCGGGCGCCCCTCCCCCAGCCAGGCTGCAGTTCAGTCTTGGACTGCTGTGCTAGCTGTAAGCAACGCTCCGTGGGTGTGGGACCCACTGAGCCAGGTGTGGGATATAATCCCCTGGTGTGCCATTTGCTAAGACCGTTGGAAAAGCACAGTATTTGGGTGGCAGTGTCCCGACTTTCCCAGTACAGTCTGTCATGACTCCCCTTGGCTAGGAAAGGGAAATCCTCTGACCCTTTGCTTTTCCCGGTTGAGGCGATGACCCTCCCTGCTTTGACTCACCCTCTGTGGGCTGCAGCAACTGTCCAACCAGTCCCAGTGAGATGAATCAGGTACCTCAGTTGGAAATGCAGAAACCACCTGTCTTCTGCATCAATCACACTGGGAGCTGCAGACCAGAGCTGTTCCTATTCAGCCATCTTGCAGGATCTACCTGTGGGTCAGTTATAATAGGGAAGTCTGTAGATCTTGTGAAAGACATTCATAAATCATGAGGTGGTAGGGAAGTGTACTTGTATTTATTTTACAGAGATACAATGTATGTGCAGTCAGGTGCACATGTCTGAAGTCTACAGCTTGATGAAGTTTTACATATGTTCACAACCCTGTAATCCATCACCACCCAATCAAGATGCAGGCCATGTCCAACCCCCAAGAAGGCATCTTGTGTGCCTAGTCAGCACCTCCGAAAAGATAGCCACTATTCTGATGCCCATCAATATAGATTGGTTTTGTGTGTTCTTGAATTTCATACAATTTATACTCTCTCTTTCTCTCTGTAAAATCACATTTTAAAATACTGTGCTTGATTCTTAGTACTTAATTACTTAACAATGCTTACTTAATACTAAATAATTATTAATACTGATTCAGACACAAGCCTTTCATTGCTTGTTTAGCATCCATGTCAAAATCTGAATGCATTATTATTTTATTTGCTATAAATGTTATAAATATATTTGTAACATTTTAATCCATATGTCATCATTCTTATCCATGATGAAAATTTCCATTTGAAATATTTTCTGATAGAGCAGAAATATAAACTGACACTGATTTTAGACCTTTTCTTCTGAAATGGAAGAACCAAATTGAAATGTTTTCCCTGGTGAAACAGCCAGGCATAATTTCCACGTCAGCTCAAACTAGATATACTGTCTAGTAATAAACGTTTTTAAAAAATGCTTTTAAGTCCTGCTATTTAATGTGAAAGAATATAAATGTTTAAACGTATTATAAATTTAACTTGCAAGTAACTTGCTGCCAAGTTTGGGTACATCTCAGGCTCCACCAGAACCATTCTCTTATGGAAAAATAGACAATGTTTGTTGAAAAATTCTACTGAAAGAGAAATGATGCAAAAGTTATAAGCAACATCATTGGATAAAATTCAGTTCGTGCTGTAGGTTGCTCAGCAAAACTTTTAGAGCAGATTTGCTGGAATGACTTACCACTAATAATGATAAATTTAATAGTAACAGTAATCATAATCTTGGCTTGTCCATAGGTAACTCAGGAGCAGTAATGCTGGAAACTTATGTTATAGTGGGTATCCACCTTTTCCAGCTCAAAGAATTTCATTACATTTGCCACTTAAGGCAAGCAACAGAAATGAAGATGCTCTTAAATTTGGGGAAATCATCATTTCAGATAACTACAAAAGGTTGAGGCAGCTGAGGAGAGACAGGTCTTGGAAGCAGACCCATCCATAATAGGGGGAGGATGGGGGTCCAGCCCTGGTGAGACAGACCCAGGCAGGGCTGGAAGACATCTGATTCAGCATCAGAATATGATGTCAAGAGGTTATGGAAAAGTTTAAAATCTTATTAAGATAAAAAGTTATCAAAATTTAAAGCTCTTAAAAATTGAACTGTATCATATAATAATGGTGCCCTAAATCTGAGGAAATACAGAATTTACAGATATTTTTATTTCACCCTGGACTTTATTATAAAATTCTACTGTAATTGTTCCAGCCAGGCCTTAGCAGTGCCATGGAAGTTCACATCTGAGGCATGATAACTCACTCAGCACCCCCAGTCCCAGGCCTACACAATGGAGTAGGGGTAAATGATAAGGCCATGATGAACCTCCATGGGCTCCTCCCTTTGTAGAGAAGCTCTTTCATGGAAGGAACCTTACCCCCTGACTCCTTATCTTCAAGAAGACCACAATCTAGCAAAAGCAAGAGGCCATCTGAGTACTGGTTCATAACAAGCCAACATAGGGTCAAGAGAAAGATCTGAAAATATGAAATATATGGATATAGAGAAATATGTATTTGCAAAATGCTGTATTTACTTATCTTCTTTGCCAGGGGTCCCCAACCCCCAGACCACAGACCCGCAACAGTCCATGGCCTGTTAGGAACTGGGACACAGAGCAGGAAGTTAGTGGCAGGCAAGCAAGCAAAGCTTCATCTACATTCATAGCCACTACCTATCATTCACATTACTGCCTGAGCTCCTCCTCCCATCAAATCGGCATTGGCATTAGATTCTAGCATGAACCCTAGTGTGAATTCCACATGCAAGGGATCTAGGTTGCATACTCCTTATGAGAATCTAATGCCTGAAGATCTGTCACTGTATCCCATCACCCACAAATGAGACCATCTAGTTAAAGGAAAACAAGTTCAGGGCTCCCACTGATTCTACATTATGGTGAGTTGTATAATTATTTTATCATATATTACTATGTAATAATAATAGAAGTAAAGTACACAATAAATGTAATGCACTTGAATCATCCCAAAACCATCCCCCACCCATCCATCTGTGGAAAAATTGTCTTCCATAAAACCAGTCCCTGGTACCACAAAGGGTGGGACCTGCTGTTGTTCATTGTCCAGTTTCCCACTGGAATATAAATCCTGTGAGGTCAGTTTATTCATCTGCTATGTTCCCATGACCTGCACATAATAGGTATTCAATAAATGCTTGCTGAATGAAGATAAAATAAAATAAAAGGTCATGGAAAAAGGCTAGACTTCATCTCAAGAGGACACCAGACCAGAAAGGTAGATGGCACTGAGAGAATATAAACACAGTAACATGGCAATCGCTTCTGCCTCAGGTCAATCTGAAGGATAACCGAGAGAGCTAAGCAGGCAAACAACTATCATTAGGAGAGTGTTTCCAAGGCTGAGTCAGGGACAGACAAGCAATAGAGAAAAATTAACAAAGTTGAAAGTTGCCTTTGAAAAGCTCAACACAACTGACATACCTATACCATTAGCCAGGCTGATCATGAAAAACAAAAGAGAACACAAAGTATCAATATCTGAAATAAGAAATGGATTATCACTACAGACCCAACATTCATTAAAAGAATGAAAAATATGAACACCTTTATGCTAACAAATTTGACAATCTAGTTGAAATGGATGAATTCCTCAAAAAATGCAACTCACCAAAACTGACAAAGATGAAAAAGAAAATCTGTATAGCCCTGCATCTATGATGAAAGTCAAGGACAGGCTAAAAGTCCAAAAATCAGGGAAAGGTAGAGCTTGTGCCACAAGTGACTAGGGGGCCAGGCAAGTCTCAGGTCTCAGGCATAGAAAGAAAACAGACTTTGAGTCATCATGCAGGTACTGTGTGTCCCAGAGCAGGCGTTCCATCAGCAAAAAGACTGGGCAAAAAGTTAGAGTCAGATTCTTGGGCTTCAGCTGCAATCTGAAAGATAAGGCAGGAGCTTCTTAAGTACTCAGGTTCTAAGTGCTTAACTGTGTTTTTTGAAAAAGTATCTAGGCTGAGCCTAGTAGGAGGTGAAGGAAGTGGCAAGCAGTCTTAGTTAAGGGGTTAGCAGGCTGTCTAGGCTGGGACAACTGGAGAGTTCTACTTAACGTCTAGTGAAAATAACCTAGGAGATGGAATAGGGCACTGAATTTACATAATAACCTTTTTATCTATTTATTTTTATTAATTTTAATTTATCATTTATTTACTACTATAAATTTGCCTGGTAAATTTTTATTATTTATTTATCCTTCTAGTTTCTCTGGCCCAAGTTCCGAGTTCTCCTTGACTCTTCTCTTTCCCTCACGCCACATGCTTTCTGTCAGAAAATCCTGGAGTTGCTTAGTCACGATCACATGAATCTGATATCTTACCCCCACCACTTTCCAATTTAAGACCACATTATTTTCTTCCTGGATTACTGCTATAGATTCCTAAGAAATGTTCTTGTTTTTACCCTAAATTTCCCAAAATTTTGTCCGAGAAATCAGAGTAGTCATTTGAAAATGTAAGTGAGTTCATGTCACTCCTCTGCTTAAATCTCAATGCTTTCCATTCTCCTTCAGAAGAATCTCAAATCCTTACCCCATAAGGCCCAAGGTGATCTGGCTCCATAGACCCCTCTGACCTTCTCTCATACTGCTCCTCCTGCTCACCCCACTCCAGTCACACAGGCCTCAGTGTCACTCTGCAAATATGCCTAGCACATGATAATGATCACCTCAGGGTCATTGCATTTGTGTGCCTTCTCCCTGAGATGCTTGCCACCCAGAAGGATGCATGTTTGCCTTCTTCATCTGTTAAGATCTACCCTCAAATGTCCCCTTCTCAGTGAAGCTTCAGTGGCCAGCCTGTATTCCCAGTGCCTACAACCAATATGCATGCAATAGGTGTTCAATAAGTATTTTCTAACGAATGACTAGAATGAATGAACACCTAAGACTACAAAAAGAAGGAAACTGGTGATACCTAGGTCCCCTGAAAACCAGAAAGGTGAGCTAGGTGCAGTGGCTCGTGGCTGTAATTCCAGCACTTTGGGAGGCTGAGGTGGTAGGACTGCTTGACCTCAGGAGTTCAAGACCAGCCTGGGCAACATTGTGAGACCCCATCTTTACTAAAAATTAAAAAAAAAAAAATAGCTGGGCATGGCAATGCACTTAGGTAGTCCTGACTACTCAGAGGCAGATGCAGAAGGATAGCTTGAGTCCAGGAGTTTGAGGCTGCATTAGCTATGATCATATCACTGCACTCCAGTCTGGGTGACAGAGCAAGACTCTGTCTCAACAAAGAAAAACAAACAAACAAACAAAAAACAAGTAAAAAAACAGAAATGTGTTTTATTAGGTTCACCCAGTATTTTTTAAAATTTGAAGTAATTCGAGTTAATGGATGCAGCACACCAACATGGCACAGGTATATACATGTAACAAACCTGCACATGGTGCACATGTACCCTAGAACTTAAAGTATAATAAAAAATTTTAAAATTGAAGTCATTGACAACTTTTCTGCAATTTTGGATAGTGGTAAAATACACCTAACATAAAATGTACTATCATAATTATTTTTAAGTGTATAATTCAGTGGCTTTAAGTACATTCATATTGTGGTGCAACCACCACCACATCCATCCCTAGAACTCTTTTCATCTTGCAAAACTACAACTCTGTATCTGTTAAACAATAACTCACCGTTCCCTCCTTCCCCCAGCCTCTAGTAAACACCATTTTTTCTGTTCCTATTAACTACCCTAAGTACCTCATATAAGTAAAATAAAATAATATAGTATCTGTCTTTTTGTGATGGGCATATTTCACTTAGCATAATGTCCTCAAGGTTCATCTATGTTGTAGCATATGTCAGAATTGTCTTGTTTTTTAAGGCGGTATAATATTCCACTGTATGTACACATATACCACATTTTCTTATCCATTTATCCGTGGATGGACACTTGGGTTGCTTCCATATTTTGGCTATTGTGAATAATGCTATTGTGAATATGGGAGTGAAAATATTTCTTCAAGACCCTGACTTCAATTTTTTTGAATATGTACTCAGAAGTGCAGAAGTGGAATTGCTGGTTTATATGGTAATATCATTTTTAATTTTTTGAGGAACTGCTATACTGTTTTCCACAAGGGCTGCACCATTTTACATTCCCACCAACAATGCACAAGAATTCCAGTTTCTCTACATCCTTGCCAATACTTGTTATTTTCTGTCTTTTATAGAGTGCCCATTCTAAGTGGTGTGAGGTGATATCTCATTGTACTTTTGATTTGCATTTCCTTCATGATTAGTAATGTTGAGCATCTTTTTATGTGCTTATTGGCCATTTTTATATCTTCTTTGGAGAAATGGCTGTTGAAGTTCATTGCCCATTTTTGAATCACGTTGTTTGTTTTTCTTGTTAAATTGTAGACATTCATTACATAGTTTGGATATTAATCCCTTATCAGATATATGATTTGCAAATATTTTCTCTCTTTCTTTAGGTTGCCTTTTTTACCACATTCATAGTGTCTTTTGATGCACAAAATATTTCTTTTCCATGAAGGTCATATTGTCTAATTTTTTCTTTTGTTGTCTGTGCCTTTAGTGTCATATGCAAGAAATCATTGCCAAATCCAATGTTGTGAAGATTTTCCTTTCTGTTTTCTTCTAAAAGCTTTGTAGTTTTAGGTCTTACATTTAGGTCATGAATTCATTTTGAGTTAATTTTTGTATGCATTGTAGGGTAAGGATCCAACTTCATTCTTTTCCATCTGGATATCCAGTTTTCCCAGTACTATTTGTTGAAAAGACTGTCTTTTCCCCACTAAATGGTCTTGGCACTCTTGTCAAAAATCACTTGACCACATATGTGAGGGTTTATATGTGAGCTTTTTATTATTTTACCTTATCTATATATCTCTCTTTATACCAGTACCAGACTGTTCTGGTTACTGTCGCTTTGTAGTAATTTTGAAATCAGGAAATGTTGTCAGTCCTCCAGCTTTGTTCTTCCTTTTCAAGATTGTTTTGACTATCAGGGTTCCTTGAGATTACACAAATTTTAGGACAGATTTTTCTATAGCTACAAAAAACATCATTAAGATTTTGGTAGAGATTGCATTAAATCTGTAGATCAATTTGGGTGGTATTGACATCTTAACAATACTAAGTCTTCAATTCTATGAACACAGGGTATTTTTCCATTTATTTATATGTTCATTAATTTATTTCAACAATCTGCTGTGTCTCTCACCTCATTGGTTATGTTAATTCTTAAGTATTTTATTCTATTTGATACTATTATACATTGAATTAATTTCATAATTTCCTTTCCTAACTGTTGTCAATGTATAGAAATGTCTTCTATATGTTGACTTTATATCTTGATATTTTTGCTGAATTCATTGATTAGGTCTAAAAGGTTTTTTGTGGAATCTTAGTGTTTTTGACACATAAAATCTGCTAACAGAAATAACTTTACTTCTTCCTTTTTAATTTTGATGCATTTACTTCTGTTTCTTGCCTAATTGCTGTGGTTTGGACTTCCAATACAATGTTGAATAGAAGTGGTGAAAACAGATATCCTGGTCTTATTTTACCAATTTTAGAGGAAAAGCTTTCGACCTTTCACAATTGAATATGATGTTCACAGTAGGTTTTTCCGATATAGCTTTTATTATGTTGAGGTAAAGTGATTTTATTTCTAATTTGTTGAGTGTTTTTATGATGAAAAGATATTGAACTTTGTCAAATGCTTTTTCTTCAACAATTGAAATGATCATGTCATTTTAATCCTTTATACTGTTAATGCGATATATGACATTGAACAATTTTCTTATGTTGAACCATCCTTGCATTGCAGAATTAAGTCCCATTTGGTCACAGAGAATAATCTTTTAAAATACTGTTGGATGTAATTTGCTAGTTTTCTTGAGAGTTTTCACATCAATGTTTGTAAGGAATATTGGTCTATAGTTTTCTTTTTTTGTAATGTCTTCGTCTGGCTTTAGTATTAAGGTAATGGCTTTATAGGATAAGTTAGGAAGCATTCATTCCTCTTCAATTTTTTGGAAAATTTTTGGGATGATTGGCATTAATTTGTATTTTAATGTTTGGTGGAATTCACCAGTAAAGCCATGGAGCCCAGGGCTTCTCTATGTCAGGAGATTTTCTTACCAGTTACAAGTCTATTCAAATTTTTTATTTTCTTTGTTGTTTAGCTTTGATATACTATTTCTAGAAATTGTCCATTTCATTTCAGTTATCCAATTTGTTGGTGTACAATTGCTTATATAACTGTTGTATAATCCTTTTTGTTTCTACAGAATTGGTAGTAATATCCCCACTTTCATTTCTAATTTTAGTAATTTGAGACTTCTTTCTTTTTTTCCATCTAGCAAAAAGTTTGCCATCCATGTTGATCTTCTCAAATAACCAAATTTCTGTTTTATTGGTAGTTTCTAATATTATTCCATTCTCTATTTTGTTTATTTCTCCTCTAATCTCTTATTTACTTTCATCTGCTCTCTTTGGATTTAGTTTGCTCTGCTTTTTCCAGTTCCTTTAGTTGTAAAGTTAGGTTGTTTGATATATTTCTTGCTTTATAATGTAAACATTTATAGCAATATGTTTCCTCCATAGCATAGCATTCAGTATATCTCATATATTTTGATATATTGGGTTTTCACTTTCATTCATCTCTAAGTATTTTCTAATGTCCTTTGTGATTTATTCTTTGATCCGATTGTTAAGACTGTGCTGTTTAATTTCCACAAATTTGTGTGTCTCTTACTGATGTCCAACTCCTGTTGCTGATGTCCAACTTTATCCCATTGTGATCAGAAAAGATACTTAGTCTGACATTTATCTTTTTAAAATCCATTGAGACCTGCTTTGTGGCCTAACATGTGGTCTGTCCTGGAAAATGTTCTGTGTTCACTTAGGAAGAATGTGTATTCTGCTGTTTTGGAATTGTGTTCTGAATATGTATGTAAAATCTAGTTGGTTGATTGTGTTGTTCATGTCTTTTTTTAATTTTTTAATTTAATGGGGTATTGAAGTCTCTATTATTATAGAATTGTCTATTCCTTCAATTATGTCAATTTTTCCTTTATATATTTTGATGATCTATTATTAGGTGCCTGAATGTTCATAACTGTTATACCTTCTTGCTGTCTTAAACTTTTTCTTAATATGTAATGTTCTTCCTTATTTCATGTAATCTTTTTTGATTTAAAGTCTATTTTGTCTAATATCAGTATGCTACTTCTGCTATCTTTTGGTTACTATTCGCTTTTTAATTCTTCCACTTTTAACCTATTTGTGTCTTTGGTTCTAAGGTGAGTCTGTTAAGGACAACATATAGTTGAATCATGATTTTCTTTAACCATTCAACCAATTTCCCAATCTCTGGCTTTTAATTGGAGAGTTTAATCCACTTACATTTAAACATTTACATTTAAAATAATTACTGACATTACTGACAAGGAGGCAATTACTTCTGTCATTTGGCTATTTGTTTTCTATATGCCTTTTTGTCCCTCATTTCCTGATTTCCTGCTTTACTGTCTTCTTTTGTGTTTAGTTGTTTTTTGTAGTGAAATGTTTACATTTGTTTCTTAGTTTCTTTTGTGGATATTCTTTAGCTATTTTCTTTGTGATTGCCAGTGATGATAATATTTAACATTCTTAAGATATAATGCTGTAATTTGAATTATACCAGATTAACTTTAATAACATGTAAAAACTCTGCTCCATCTCCAGTTCCATCCCCTACCTCTTCAGCTGTTGTTATCACAAAATTATATCTTTATATGTTGTGTGTCCAAATATATTAACTAACAATGTTTAATGCATCAGTCTCTTAAATTATGTAGAAGACAAAACGCAGAGTTACAAACCAACGTAGCAATAATCTTAGATTTTAGTCTAATAATTTCTAATACACAAGTCTTTAAAATTATATAGAAGCAAAAAATGGAGTTACATATCATTGATACAACAATACTAGCA
The DNA here is from genome assembly GCF_001698545.2 of Rhinopithecus bieti. NCBI lineage: Eukaryota > Metazoa > Chordata > Mammalia > Primates > Cercopithecidae > Rhinopithecus > Rhinopithecus bieti. The sequence goes on from NW_016806124.1 coordinate 1,008,348, forward strand.
TTTATAATTGCCTATCTATCTACTTTTACTGAGATTTTTATTTCTTCCTGTGGCTTCAAGTTGCTGTCTCCCTTTCATTTCAACCTGCAGGGTTCCACTGGACATCTCTTGCAAGACAGATCTGGGGATAATTCCCTCAGCTTTTGTTTATCTATGAGTGTCTTCATTTCTCCCTTACTTTTGAAGTACAGTTTTGCCAGATACAGGATTCTTGGTTGAAGAAGTACAAGATTCCTGGTTGAAGAAGAATCTTGAAGATTGGCTTTCTGAGTCTGTGCCTGTCCCTGAGCATGTACGATGACTTTCTCATTTTCCCAATATATATGGTTGCTTTTGAATGTCCTAGTCTTTGATATCTGGCTCTCAAAGGAGAAGAAATAGAAAAATGAAGAGGGTAAAAAAGGTACCAGCTTTTTAAATACTGGAGAACTCAGTTCATCCAGAGGTAGATGGGCTTGCAATAATGTGGGAAGCTGCAACAACAATAATGGCTTCCTCATTGTCAGCACCCCTGTGATCAGAAGCAGCCATCAGCAGTCAGAGTACAAATCCCTGATATTTGGAGGGCAGGGTCCTTTTGCCTACTCTGCGTCCAACAAGTTGTGTGCAGACTTCTCCAGGAACACATGCATGCCACCTGCTCAAGAAAGGAGGGTCCAGAAGTGAGGGATAGGTAGCAGCTACTATGCTAGGAGCTGAAAATGACCAAAATTAAACAATTTACCATCCAAGCCTTCCCCTAGAAGTTGCAAGTCTTTGGTAGACTCCAGAATTCCAAAATAATCATGTCAGACAGATATTGCCAATGCGATTATTGTCTAGATAGGGAAAGGGATTTCCGGTATTTCCTACTCTATCATCTTCTCAGAATTCTTCTGACAACTTTTAAAACTCAAGAGAGGGCTGGGCACAGTGGTACACATCTGTAATCCTAGTACTCTCGGAGGCCAAAGTGGGGGATACCTTGTCGTCAGGAGTTCAAGACCAGCCTGGGCAACATAGAGCTATACCATCTTTACAAAAAAAAATTAAAATTTTACCTAGGTATGGTGGTGCATGCCTGCCATCCCAGCAACTCAGAAGACTGAAGTGGGAGGATTACTTGAGTCCAGGAGTTGGAAGCTGCGGTCAGCTATAATGAGGTCACTGCACTCCAGCCTGAGTGACATAGTGAGACCTTATTTCAAGAAAGAAAAAAAAAAACCAAGAGAATTTTTACTTCTCTTAAAAATGAGAAGATTTGGCAATACGGATAGTATACTGTCACAGAGCAGCCATCAACTGTAGTTGAGTATGACTAGTTACAAGAAACCACTGAGCCTTCTGTTTCACCATATTGTCTTACACATGGCCCATTTAACTACTTTGTATTGCCTGCTGGACCTTGTAAGTAATCAATAAGAAAAGCAGCATATCTGCCTCCTTTATTGATTATAAATTTTCTATGAAGAAGGTAAATCAATATTTACTAAATAATCCTGTCACAGGCAGAATTCTAAGATGGCCCTCAAGATTAAAGCCTCTGGTGTTCACACACACTCTCCCTGTCATTCAGCAAACACCAATCTAGGTGCCGCTGTGAAGGAATTCTGCAAATGTAGTTAAGGTCCCAAATCAATTGATTTTAAGATAGGAAGATTATCCTCTAAGAGCCTGACCTAATCAAATGAGCCCTTTAATGGGACTGGGCTTTTCTTGGTAGAAAATATTTGAAGTTTGAAAGGGCTACAATGTTAGGGAGATTGTGGTTAGCTTAAAAATAGAGGCGTCCATGTGGTGAGAAATGTGGGTGATATCTAAGAACCAACCAACTGATCTCCTGGCTGACAGCTAGCTAGGAGCTAGGGATCTCCATCCTGTAACTGCAAGGAACTGAATTCAGCCAACACCTGAATGAGCTTGGAAGAAGATTCTTCTCAGAGTCTCCAGAGAGAAACAAAATCTGCCATCCTCTTGACTTCAGACTTGTGAGAACCTAAGCAGAGAACCCAGCCACCCCATACCTGGATGTCTGACCTACAAAACTGTGAGCTAATATATGGAAGTTGTTTTGAGCCTCTATGTTTATAGTAGTGTGTTATGCAGCAATAGAAGACTAAACAAGTCTTCTATTTTTCATCAAAGATAAATGGTTAAAATAAAAAACTTGTTCGTGTTTCTCTCTTACATCATCATTTTCCTAAACAAGTGAAAAAGCCACTGATTTTAAAAATCCAGTGTCTAGGCTGGGCACAATGGCTCATGCCTGTAATCCCAGCACTTTGGGAGACTGAGGCAGGAGGATCACTTGAGCCCAGGAGTTTGAGACAAGCCTGAGCAACATGGTGAAACCCCATCTCTAAACAAACACAAAAGTTAACCAGGCATGGGGGCACATGCCTGTGATCCCAGCTACTTGGGAAACTGCGGTGGGAGGATTGCTTGAGCCCGGGAGGTGGAAGTTGCTGGATCACACCACTCCACTCCAGCCTAGGTGACAGAGTGAGACCCTATCTCAAAAAAAAAAAAAAAAAAAAAAAAAAAAAAAAAAAAAAAAATCTAGTGTTAATTGAGTTTAGTCTTTATATACAAATCTCAACATGAATTTTCCCTTTTTGTTGACACAGTCCTTTGGTCTTTGGATGTATATGGCAATATTCTGCCATTTTTTTACATTATTTTCTAGGTTTATAATATAAAGTGAAGGATAACATCTGTATGAAACTAACTGATACCAACTAGAGTAGGGTAAAAAATATTTAAAACGGCCAGCTGACACGAGTGGTTCTATTTCTATAAAGTCTTCCCTCAGAAGACATGCCAATTCAGCACAAGAATTGTATGGCACCATATTTAAATGCATACATCTTTGTTTAAATGACACTGCAGTCTATCTGGAGAGGGATGTTCAAACAACAGCCTGCATTCTGTCTGATGCTCTACTGGATCCTGAATTAGAGAGCTCCATGACTCATTCTTTTTTGGTGAGGAGCATAGAAAACAGAAGAGAAATGGTCTGGCCTCACATACATGTGCTTTGAAGAATTTTTCACCCAGAAGGCTGCTGGAGTAGGGATGACAGCTCCAACATGAGTCAGCTGCCCACTTCCAGATGAGAGCTCTTGGTACACATTTCTGCCAGCTGCTGACTGGTAAGTAGTTTTCAGCTACCTTGAAAGGCATCTCCCCCCACGGTCTAAGAAATATGTGCTGGGTTTTCCTAGAAAATATATGTCGTGCAGATGGGAAGCAATCATGAAAATACTGAAAATGGTTCCCATACATCCAGAGCCACTTTTGAAAGCTGAGTCTCAGTTCTGTGCTATGAAATTAGGAAGCACAGTAAACCAACATGGGTGGCAAATTCAATATAATACCTATTGATAGTTATGGGATCATAAGGAAATGTCCTAAATAAATAAATGTCTCTTTCATTTCTGAAAGGAAGAGAAGAAAGGAAATAGAGAGGAGTGGAAGTTCAAGGAGGGGAAGAAAAGGCAGGGAGCCACAGTCACTACCAGCGCTGCTTTTGGGACCTCTCCTGGGCTAGCTTAGGGTCCTCTGTGGCTCTGTGCCTTCCGCCAGTCTGTGCTCCCTGACCTCAGCACTCATTACACTTCATTTTTAATGTTTGTCAAATTGCCTATTCAACCCAACATGCTGTAAGTTGTATGAGAGCAAGAAACTTGGCTTCCTTGGGTTTTCTTAGAACTAGGAGGAAAGTAACTTGGGTTCCCTGAAAAGCAGACCTTGGGACAAGGAAATGAGGGTGAGGAGTTTGTATGGGAGGTGATCCCAGGAGCAGGGGGAGAAGAAAGGGGAAGAGAGACAGGGAGGGGAAGGCAGCCCAGTCAGGATGAGTGAGAGACCAGGTTATGAGTGTGGGCAGCTGGGGTGCTGTTCCCTGGGAGCCAGCGCAGACATGCCGCAGTCGTCCCACTGGGGAATGGGGAGTCCGGGGTACCTATCCTCCAACCCTATCCTATCATTAGTGGAAGGCTGCTCCTGCACGGCATGACTCATAAGCATGCAGCCTGCCCTGCACAGCCGGAGAGGAAGCTCTAGAGCAGAGGGTAGAGGGCACTCTCCCCCGGGACACTGTCCACATGTGCAGAAGGGATGAGTGCTGGGGGAGTGCGGACTGGCACCAACAGCCTTGGCAGACATTTGTTGAGGGAATAAATGACTGAATGAGAAAAACCACTGATTTTACTCCAATTTCCTTTTCAGGTTATGATCTGTTATGTGCATTGCTCTGATTTTTCTTCATCTTCTTAACTGAGAGATCTCATAAGGAACATAAGGTGCGCAGTCTTAGATGCAAGCTCACTGGCTTCCGTCCATGCCAACACCTGCATATCCCCACCAGATCAAAATAGCAAACGTTTTCATCACCCACTTAAGTTCCCATCTGGCCTTTGCTAGTCAGTGCCAACTTTCACCCAGAAATAACCACATTTTGAGGTCTATCACCATAGATTAGTGTTGTCTGTTCTTGAACTTTCTACGGAGGGAGGGCTTTATACAGTACATCCTTATTCGTGTCTGATTTCTTTTCCACAACATAATCCATACATCCATGCTGTTGTGAGTACTGTTTTGTTTTGTTTTTTTTAATTACTGTGCTATGTTCAGCCAATTCATTTTTGCAGTCAAAACAATGAATGAGTGAATTGCTGTATTGCGTCCAACCATGCCTTCTGGTAATGCCATGTGGCACAGCACCATTTCCTGGAAGTTCTGCCATGAAAAATTCTCATTTTCCCCCACCCAGTGTCCTGGTATTTGGGGAATTATACCATCTTCCTGGCCATAGGCAGCTTTATCTTTCTCACAGCCATGAATAAGACCATGTTTTACATGACCTGTCCAAAGTGGTTTGAGCACTGGGAAAGATGGGCTACATTTTAAACCCAGATCTACCACTAACTAGTCAGGATCCTCTGCACGAGGTTAGGTCTTTGGTGTTCAATCTCCTCATCTGTAAACAAAGGCATTGGGCTGAGGCTTTCTATGGTCCCTGCTGCCCCGTCCAACGTCATCGTCCCCACGTACTTTCACAAGCAAATGGTACAGCTCACTTACAGAAACACCACCTCCCACCCTTCAATCCAATTCTGCAAGTTTGCTTTGGATAAAGAGCAGTACTCCCCTCACACAGCAAAATTCTACAGACTGCATCAAGGTGAGAGCTTGCAATGGGATGAAGCTGGGGTCTGAGATCTGGCCTGGCAGTCTCAATGCTTTTAAAGCAGGAAGGAGAAACAGAGGCTCCATCCCCTGGGGAGGGGCTTGTTAACAACAGCAAATAAGGGGCAGAAGCAGGCTTTTTGACATGTTACATGGAAGGAACAGGAGTTTTACTTATGATTTGAATGGGAATGAATATCTGAGCTCTGTCTTTCCTTGAGCATAAACCTGCATATGTATTTTCATTAGAAAGCGAGCATCGTGAGGGTTTGCTTTTGCAGTTAATGCAATGAGTGACTCTTCCCCCGCCCTCTCCACCCCATCCATTTTCACCTTAGCGTGCTCCAGCTCACTTCCCTGGTAGCTGCAGCTACCCAGACAGACACTCCCGCTCAATCCTCGTCCAGGGGATCCTCAATCCTCCTCTAGGGGATAATTCCATGGTTGTCTATTTTATACCATTTCCCAAGGTCTCCCTGAGGAATAAGCGCTAGTCACTCCCAACTTGGTGACACAAGCATGCTCCCTGTACAGGCTGCCTTCCCCTCTCTACTTGCCACACTCCTCCCAAATATACTTTTTCCTCCCAAATCCTCATCTCAGGTTCAGTTTCTGGGGGAACTCAGACCAAGGCAATCTCTTTCCCTATTAATAAAATAAATCGGAGAAGTAACAAACACCATAGTGCTTCCAATGGCTATGATTTGACTCTGAGAAGAAGCAAATTGTGAACAAAGAGTTTTTAAAACTTGTTTTATAAAAGAAAATATTGCACACTTTTACTCTAGAGAGCTTTCTCATCTAGATAACTAGGTGGGAAGACATCTCTATAAAAGGCAGGTTTCCACCAACTACTATTTGTAGGAAGAACTGACCGAGTGATGTCCTCGTTATCCCTGCCTTCAAATCCACAGATGTCTAGTTGGCTTCTGAGAGGTGAGCTTCTGTCCTGAACCCTGCAGCACTCTGGGTGCCTATGGTCAGTGACGTGGGGTGTGAGGGGGACATCATGACAGAAGCATTACTCTTGAATTCCATTTCTTCTAAGTCTGTTTTCACTCGTGCTTCTTTGCAGATTCTTCCAGGTTAACAGGTGGGAAATCTGTCTTTGTTATTGAAGCTACTGAGAACTGCTGGGGACAGAGGTGCAGTTTGAGAAGAGAGAACCCGGGTTCATAAGCAAGGGCTGGGAGAGCACCACGAACCCCTCCAATCCTCACCATCTTTATATACATCTTTATATACAGCTATTTCAGACTTCAGCTCTGTAGCTGTTTTTATGAGGTGAGAAACACCACACTAGGGGGAAGAGATGCTGGAACAATTGACAACCAGACTAAAATTCAAAGAGTTGTGGGCAAGGAGAAAATGTAATGTGGGTGCCCCACCCTCCGAGCCTCTGCCAGTTAGGGTTGAAGCTCTTCTCACTAAGCGACGGGATCCTTATTGGCAGAGTGCTGAAGGGACTGCTCTGCGTTGCGGGAAAGTGAAAGCCAACCCTGGGCTCCCTGATCCTGCTCCAGAGACCACGTGTCCTGCGCCATGGAGCCCAATGGTGATCATCTGGTCTGAGTCATTTCATGTTTTATTGTTTCCTTATGATGATTATTCAATTCATTGTACTTGAAAATATTAATGTTTTCTATTCTGTATGAATATTTTAATTCTCGGCTTTCATCTCTATAGTTGGGTTTGTTTTAAAAGTACACTTTAAAAAATTGAATCCACCAAAAATTCACCAGATCTTTTAAATGTGGTCCCCACTACATTTTTGAAGTTGTGACTTTAAGGCTGAGAAATTTTTTCCAGGGAAGTTTTCCAGGGAACTTGAAATTTTTTCAAGTTCATCTTGAAAGGGAACAAGGTGAGGCTCCATATGGCAATCTTCCAGGCAGGGGGTGCGTGGGGCTGAGCCTGGGTTCAGGCGGCAGCACCCCATCTCTTTTTCAGGAACAAGCTGCTCCTGGTTAATTCCTTACACTTAGAGAGGGCTTCACAGTATGCAAAGTGAGTGTCAGTTCATTTCTATTTAGACAACCGCTGCAACCTAGGCATGGATCAGGACAGATTATGTTGTCAGCACTTGACCAGGGAGGACACTAAGGCTAAGAGAAGTTAGATGACTTGCTTGAGGTCACACAGTAGAAAAAAGAGAGGAGGTACATAACCAAGCCTTGAATCCAGAGCATCACCAGAGAATGTTGGTGATCTCTCCATTACTACCAGACTCCTGCCTTGAGGAATATTAGTCCAGGGGAGTATGTGTACTAAGGATCTAAATCACTAGACAGAATATGCTTATTAGGGCACACATCTGCTGCACGGACTTCTGCTTCTTCCACCATCTCCAGAACTTAATCTGTGCTATGTCCAGTTATGAAAATTTTTTTAGTGCTAAAGAGTAGCCCCCTTTTATCAAACGGGAAGTCTCAATATAATCTGTGCCCCAACACCAGTGGTACCCAAAGTGTATTCCGCAGACCAGCAGCATCAGTTATCTCCTGGGAAGTTGTTAGATATGCAAATTGTTGGATTTCACTCCAGTGCCACTAACCAGAATCCCTGGGGTGACATCCAGCTATGTCTTAGCCAGCTCTCCAAGTGACCGTGATGTTTACTAAAGTTGAAATTGTCCTTTGCATTTAGGAGATGTTTATACACTTTCAAAGACACAAATCCTTGGCTAAGTGGGCTATTAATACTCTGATATAAGCTTCCAGACAACAAGGGCTAAGATAGCTCCATGCTGAAATTCCCAAATTGGACTAACATGGATTGGATAAAAGAGCAAAAATAGTATCAGGAATAATGAAAATCATACAGCTTAAAATCATCACTGGAGGCCGGGCATGGTGTCTCTTGCCTGTAATCCCAGCACTTTGGGAGGCCAAGGTGGGCGGATCACCTGAGGTCAGGAGTTTGAGTCCAGCCTGACCAACATGGAGAAACCCCATCTCTACTAAAAATACAAAATTAGCCGGGCGTGGTGGTGCATGCCTATAATCGTGGCTACTTGGGAGGCTGAGGCAGGAGAATCGTTTGAACCCAGGAGGAGGAGGTTGCAGTGAGCCAAGATCGCAACACATTTTGATTTTGAACTCATATGGCAAAAAATGTCACCTTACTTACTCATACAGAGTTCCCCCACTCCACACCTTACTCAAGTTTTCCTACAATCTGATTTATTTCAAGAAGAGGATAAATGTTCAAAATGTTCAAACACCATTTTTCAGCAAAGAGGTTCCACAAACTTTATGTAGCCTCTATTTCTCCAGGCATAAAGTGAACTGAGCCAGACGTGGTGGTTCACACCTGTAATCCCAGCTACTTTGGAGAGTGCGGCAGGAGGACAGAAGAGCGAAACTCTGTCTCAAAAAAAAAATAATAATAATTCATCACTGGAATACTTGGGCTTCTTGATAGAAATTACAGGGGGAAAGAACTTCTGAAAAGCATATGGAAACTTATAGGAAGAGAACCCTGAATTCTGGAGAAACATCTCAGAGGACTGAAATTTTTTTTTTATTATTATACTTTAAGTTCTAGGGTACATGTGCATAACGTGCAGGTTTGTTACATATGTATACTTGTGCCATGTTGGTGTGCTGCACCCATCAACTCGTCAGCACCCATCAATTCATCATTTATATCAGGTATAACTCCCAATGCAATCCCTCCCCCCTCTCCCCTCCCCATGATAGGCCCCAATGTGTGATTTTCCCCTTCCCAAGTGGTCTCATTGTTCAGTTCCCACCTATGAGTGAGAACATGCGGTGTTTGGTTTTCTGTTCTTGTGATAGTTTGCTAAGAATGATGGTTTCCAGCTGCATCCATGTCCCTACAAAGGACGCAAACTCATCCTTTTTTATGGCTGCATAGTATTCCATGGTGTATATGTGCCACATTTTCTTA